>NC_041222.1:106783656-106784772 GCF_002837175.3 Physeter macrocephalus | reverse complement strand
CCACCCAAGTCCAGGAAGCATAGAGAGTCCCAGGCAGGATAAACCCAAGGAGAAACACGCCAAGACACACAGTAATCAAACTGGCAAAAATTAAAGACAAAGAAAAGGTATTGAAAGCAGCAAGGGAAAAACGAAAAATAACATACAAGGGAACTCCCATAAGGTTAACAGCTAATTTCTCCGCAGAAACTCTACAAGCCAGAAGGGAGTGGCATGATATGCTTAAAGTGATGAACGGGAAAAACTTACAACCAAGATTACTCTACCCAGCAAGGATCTCATTCAGATTCGATGGAGAAGTCAAAAGCATTACAGACAAGCAAAAGCTAAGAGAATTCAGCACCACCAAACCAGCTCTACAACAAACGCTAAAAGAACTTCTCTAAGTGGGAAACATAAGAGAAGAAAAGGACCTACAAAAACAAACCAAAACAATTAAGAAAATGGTCATAGGAACCTACATATCGATAATTACCTTAAACATGAATGGACTAAATGCTCCAACGAAAAGACACAGGCTTGCTGAATGGATACAAAAACAAGGCCCATATATATGCTGTCTACAAGAGATCCACTTCAGACTGAGGGACACATACAGACTGAAAATTAGGGGATAGAAAAAGATATTTCATGCAAATGGAAATCAAAAGAAAGCTGGAGTAGCAATACTCATATCAGATAAAAGAGACTTTAAAAGAAAGAATGTTACAAGAGACAAGGAAGGACAAGCTTTAAATGACACAATAGATCAGATAGATTTAATTGATATTTATAGGACATACCATCCAAAAATAGCAGATTACACTTTCTTCTCAAGTGCGCATGGAACATTCTACAGGAGAGATCACATCTTCGGTCACAAATCAACCCTCAGTAAATTTAAGAAAACTGAAATCATATCAAGCATCTTTTCTGACCACAGTGCTATGGGATTAGAAATGAATTACAGGAGAAAAAAGTAAAAAACACAAACACATGGAGGCTAAACAATGCGTTACTAAATAACCAAGAGATCACTGAAGAAATCAAAGAGGAAATCAAAAAATACCTAGAAACAAATGACAATGAAAACACGATGACCCCAAACCTATGGGATGCACCAAAAGCAGTTCTAAG
>NC_041222.1:106781887-106782704 GCF_002837175.3 Physeter macrocephalus | reverse complement strand
TTGGAAGTCCTAGCCACAGCAAACAGAGAAGAAAAAGAAATAAAAGGAATACAAATTGAAAAAGAAGAAGTAAAACTTTCATTGTTTGCAGATGACATGATACTATACATAGAGAATCCTAAAGATGCCACCAGAAAACTACGAGGGCTAATCAATGAATTTGGTAAAGTTGCAGGATACAAAATCAATGCACAGGATACAAAATCAATCTCTTGCATTCCTATACACTAATGATGAAAAATCTGAAAGAGAAATTAAGGAAACACTCTTATTTACCACTGCAACAAAAAGAATAAAATACCTAGGAATAAGCCTACCTAAGAAGACCAAAGACCTGTATGCAGAAAACTATGAGACACTGATGAAAGAAATTAAAGATGATACCAACAGATGGAGAGATATACCATGTTCTTGGATTGGAAAAATCAATATGGTGAAAATGACTCTACTACTCAAAGGAATCTACACATTCAATGCAATCCCTATCATTATTACCAATGGCATTTTTTACGGAACTAGAAAAAAAATCTTAAAATTTGCATGAAATAAAAGGAATACAAATTGAAAAAGAAGAAGTAAAACTTTCATTGTTTGCAGATGACATGATACTATACATAGAGAATCCTAAAGATGCCACCAGAAAACTACGAGGGCTAATCAATGAATTTGGTAAAGTTGCAGGATACAAAATCAATGCACAGGATACAAAATCAATCTCTTGCATTCCTATACACTAATGATGAAAAATCTGAAAGAGAAATTAAGGAAACACTCTTATTTACCACTGCAACAAAAAGAATAAAATACCTAGGAATAA
>NC_041222.1:106759691-106780958 GCF_002837175.3 Physeter macrocephalus | reverse complement strand
TGCAAATCAAAAGTACAATGAGGTATCACCTCACACCAGTTAGAATGGGCATCATCAGAAAATCTACAAACAACAAATGCTGGAGAGGGTGTGGAGAAAAGGGAACCCTCTTGCACTGTTGGTGGGAATGTAAATTGATACAGCCACTATGGAGAACAGTATGGAGGTTCCTTTAAAAAGTAAAAATAAAATTACCAAATGATCCAGCAATCCCACTACTGGGCATATACCCAAAGACCATAATTCAAAAAGACACATGCACCCCAATGTTCATTGCAGCACTATTTACAATAGCCAGGTAGTCAGAAAGAGAAAAACAAATATCGTATATTAACGCATATATGTGGAACCTAGAAAAATGGTACAGATGAACCAGTTTGCAGGGCAGAAATTGAGACACAGATGTAGAGAACAAACGTGTGGACACCAAGGGGGGAAAGCGGTGGGGGGGTGGGGGGCTGGTGTGATGAATTGGGCGATTGGGATTGACATGTATACAGTGATGTGTATTAAATCGATGACTAATAAGAACCTGCTGTATAAAAAAATAAAATAAAATTTAAAAATTTTTTTAAATAAATAAATACAATTTGACATCGTCACTTGGAGGTCTAATGAGCATCTCATACCTGTTTATTATGATCACATTTCCATGTAAACAAATATACATTTAGAATCCTTCTGCTGTTCGCTCTGCCCCATACTCTCTTCCCTCATCCTTTCCTTTTATTTCCTGCCCCTTCTCCTAAACCAGCCCTTAGTAGTTTAGATCCCTTGGTGATTCCATAGCACCCAGTAGTTTTCTTTTGTGGTAATTAGCACACTTATACTCAATTAGTCAAATGTATGATTATCTGTTTAATGTCAACCTTGCCCCTTCAGCCTTTAAGATTTCTGAGGCCAGAGATTTTCTGTGCTGTTCACTATCTCCTTAAGGCTCAACTCAGTGTCTTGCATATATTAGGACCACAATAAATATACTTATTTCTTATCTTTGTAGACCTAGGTTGTTTCCTATTTTTTTACCATTACAGGCAATTCTACAATAAACTTTCATGTAGCTAAATCTTTGACACGTCTTTACTCATGTGCTTAGAAAAATCCCCAGAAATAGAATCACTGGTTTTATAATGAGATGCACATTTTCAAGGCTTTTGTTAAGTGTGATAGTCTGCAAAATGACCATCATTAACTTCTCCCTTCCCTGTACAAGCAAGCCACTCATCCATCAAAAAGTGATGCCTTTAAAGAACAGATTTGTGCTGACAAGGGAGGGGGGGTGGGGGAGGGATGAAGTGGGAAGTTGGGGTTAGCAGATGCAAACTATTACATATAGAATGGATATACAACAAGGTCCTACTGTATAGCATAGGGAGCTATATTCAATATCCTGTGGTAAACCATAATGGAATAGAATATAAAAAAGAATGTATGTATATGTATAACTGAATCACTTTGATATATAGCAGAAATTAACACAACATTGTAGATCAACCGTACTTCAAAAAAAAATTAAAAAAAAAAAGAAATCCATGCTCACGGACTGCAAGAATTAATATGGTTAAAAATTACTACCCAAAGCAATCTACAGATTCAGTGCAATGTCTATTAAAATTTTAATGGCATTTTTCACAGAAACAAAACAAAACAATCCTAAAATTTGTATGGAACCACAAAAGACCCTTAACAGCCAAGAAATCTTGAAAAAGAAGAACCAACCTAAAGGCATCACATGCCCTTATTATAAACTATATTGCAAAGCTATAGTAATCAAAACAGTATGGTATCAGCATTAAAAAACATACATGTAGTGCAATGGAACAGAAATAGAGAGTCCATAAATAAACCCACACATATATAGTTAATTTACAACAAAACGAGTCAAGAATATACAATGAGGAAAGGACGGTCTCTTCAACAAACAGTGCTGGGAAAACTGGTCAGCCACATGAAAAAAAAAAAAGAAACTGGACTATTATCTTATACCACTAACAACAACTAATCCCAAATGGATTAAAGACTTGAAAATAAGAATTGAAATTGTAAAACTCCTAAAAGAAAATATAGATAGTAAACTCCTTGATATTGGTCTTGGCAATGATCACAAGAAAAAAAATTTTTTTTAACTGTATGGTGAAGAATGTTAACTAGACTAATTGTGATCTTTGCAATATATACAAATATCAAATCACTATGTTGTACACCTGAAACTAATATAATGTTACCTATTAATTTTGTCTCAAAAAACCCACAATATACTTAGGATAGAATTAACAAATATGTGAAAGATGTGTATGCTGAAACTACAAAAACTTGCTTAAAAAACCCCTCAGTAGAGAAGTATACCATGTGAAAGAAAGAAAGAAAGAAAGGAAGAAAGAAGAAAGAAAGAAAAAAGAAAAGAAAAGAAGTATATCCAGGGAACACCAGTAACAGAGTGGGGAAGTAGAACCAGGAAACAAGGAAGCCCAAGTAAGGCTGTGATATGAAGCAAAGTCCTACAGAAGGTAACTGTGGTTGAATCCGATGTGGGAACCCTGGAGACAGTCATACCTCAGAGCTGCCCCACCAAGGGACAAGGGTTCTGGTGTATTAATGCCCCCCCAACGCCAGTCAGTCACTGGCTTCCTCCCCACCCCCCAGAGGACAAGAATTCCCAGGCACATCTAGCTTTCTGTGCAGGCAGGCACAGCCCTAGGGCAGCCAGTCAACAAAGAGACAAAGGTGATCGGCTACTGGGAGTGAAAGCACAGCAACACCAAGGCCAATAAGCAAAAAAATGGCAAGGGTTCCGAGATCTGATTAGAGACCTGACAGGTTCTGCTATGTTTCCTGGTACACGGGTGCGAGAACTGACTTGGGTTAATAGTAGGGTTAGACGTGTGTGCTCAACTTTACAAGTTACCTTCCCATTTTCCAAACTACCAATTTATACTCCCAACAGCAATGTCACATTTAACAGACCCTGTTGGTCTGCATCCTTCACAACCTTGCAACCGAAACTGTGGTCCAGAGACCATCAGCATCAACTTAGAAATTTGTTAGAAAAACAACATCTCAGGGCCCACTCCAAATCTGCTAAATCAGAAGCTGCAGTTTTAAAAGATCTTTAAGGGATTCATGTTAAAGTTTGAGAAGCCCTGCTCTGTATCACTTGGAATTATCAGACTTGTTCATTTTCGCCACTTGAACATCAAATGAAATCTCACTATGGTCTTGATTTGCATTCCCCTAATTAGTTTCTACATGTTCAACACCTGTTGGCTATGTTTCCTTTTCTGTAACATTCCTGTTTTGTATCTTTTGGCCATTTTTCCCATTGGGTTATTATTGATTTCTTGTTCATTACATATTTTTTAAAATTTATTTTATTTTATTTTTGGCTTCACTGGGTCTTTGTTGCCATGCGTGGGCTTTTCTCTAGTTTCAGCAAGCAGGGGCTACTTTGTGGTGCTCGGGCTACTCATTGCGGTGGTTTCTCTTGTTGTGGAGCACGGGCTCTAGGTGTGCGGGGTCAGCAGCTGTGGCTCACGAGCTTAGTTGCTCTGGGACAGGTGGGATCTTCCCAGACCAGGGCTCGAACCCGTGTCCCCTGCATTGGCAGGCGGATTCTTAACCACTGCACCACCAGGGAAGCCCTCAGTACAAATTTTTGATACTCAAGTGTTTATTACTTATGTATGTTGCATAAAACCTTCCGTCAGTTTGTAATCAGCCTTTTTGATAATTTTAAGGTGTTTTCTGATGAACACAAGGCCTTAATTTTAACGTAATCCATTTAACCAATCTCTTCTTTCCATGTTTAAGAACGCTTGCCACATACCGGGGTCTGAAAAATATCCACCTGTATACACTTGACCCTTGAACAGCACAGGTTTGAGCTTCGCGGCTCCACTTGTACGCAAATGCTTGTCAGTAGTAAATGCTAAAGTTACCACACGGCCCGTGGTCGGAGGAGCTGGAGATACAGTTATACGCAGATTAACGCCCGCGTTGATCAGGGGTCAGCTGTATTTTGTACTAAGCATTTTGACATTTAAAGCTTTTTTCCTTGCCGAGCTGATCTTTGTAATGTGAAGTAAAGCCCCCAATTAATTTCTTCCCCCACAAGCTTCTGCCTTCTGTCCCCCTCAATCCGCAAATTCATTCTTGTTCACCTAACCAAAGATTCCCCGCATCACTAGAGCCCCTTTTTACTCGCGACTCACCGAGTCCAGCAGAGCCGACACGGACGCCTTCCTTCCGGAAAACCTTCCACCGGCGGCGGCGGCGGCAGCGGCGGCGTGAGGACCGGCGTCTCCTGCTTCCCACCCACCGCCCGACCAGCGCGTCTCAGCCTCTTTCCCCGGCCCACCTGGCTCCCCCAGACCCCCCTCCCTCCCTGAGGACTGCACGAGGCACCTGTCAGGTGCTACACGGATCTGCAATTGCCAGCGTCAGCTCCTCACTCCGCCCTCTCACCTGGGCACGCTCTTCACTCCTCAATTACCGTTCACGCAGAGACGCGTCACCGTGCGCCCTTTGCCCCCACGCCCCCCAACCCCGGGAGGTCCTCACGCATGCGTATTTGAGGCCTCCTCTTAGGCATCGGCAAGACACCTCAACTCAGCCCGGTTAAAATCGAACTCGGCATCTTCCCTCTCCCCAGAGTAGCACTACGCGCTGCTCCCTCTGAACGAAGGCTTCACTTTTAGTTCAACTATCCTGCCCCAGAGAAGCCCCTCCTGACCTTCCAGGGCAGCTCAAATTCCCAGCAAGAGCAAGAGGATTCAATGGCAACAGGAGCTCCTCGCTCGTCCCGTGCTCACCTCAGCTGTAATCTGACGTTTGGTGATGGCTTAAGGTCCTTTCGCCCACGACCCAAACCAATTAGCCTGTGGGCTCCAGGGAACCAGGGTTCGTTTCCACTATACCTCCCATGACTCGCAGTGTCTGCTGTGCGGTAGGAATGAATAGATACTTATTTAATGAAGTGATGAACACTGTGCGTCACTGAAAACTTTTCCTAAAAGTACCTCCACATTTTCCTCACCCCGCCCTACCCATAGCCAAATTCCCAGGGACAGGGCTCCTGACTTGTGTTTAAATTTGGGGGGAAAAAAAATCTCCGGGTGATACCGATAGCACCCCCATTTGGATTATTAGTCCAAGGGTTCCAAATTAAACTGGCGGTAATTCCTCCAAGTCAGTCATGTTGCCTAAGAGAAAATAGTTGATTGGCTTAGCATTTCGAATTCAGTTGTAAATTGAAAGAAAGCATCAAAGTCAGAGATAAATGGCCAAAAAAGGAGTGAGTCACAGAATATTCCAGGATGTGTACTGAGGGAACAGATGTATTGATATTTCAATGACCCACCCCTCCCTCCACTATAGCACAATGTAATGACTGTTGATCTTGAATCAAAACATATAAAAGGATTTATCAGTGTAGTCCTGGGATGTACCAGATGTTCTCAGAGCTGAGCGGGTAAGGTGGAGGAATCAAAAGATGTACAAGACACTTAGTAGGTATTCAACCAATATTTACGGAGTTTTGTTTTATTTTTTGCGGTATGCGGGCCTCTCACTGTTGTGACCTCTCCCGTTGCGGAGCACAGGCTCCGGACGCGCAGGCTCAGCGGCCACGGCTCACGGGCCCAGCCGCTCCGCGGCATGTGGGATCTTCCCGGACCGGGGCACGAACCCGTGTCCCCTGCATCGGCAGGCGGACTCTCAACCACTGCGCCACCAGGGAAGCCCTGGAGTTATTTAACTAAAATGAAAAGAAAGAAAACACCGTATGGTTTCTACCCTCAGGAGCTTGCAATGTAACTGAAAGATAAAGTTAATATAAAAGAAACTTTAAAATTATTAAATACTTTGTAGTATGTTTGTCAAGTTAGGGCAGTGGTAGGACCTTTCAACTTACACATACTTCCATCTAAAAAGCTTGGAAAAATGTTTCAGCAATGTAAGGCATAACTCTTGAATGTCCAGAGTAATCTTCTCCCTTTATTCCAGATAACAGCAGCATACACATTAAATCTTCTTCACATAAATTATTGCCCCGAAATTTAAAACATACAATTCTCTCTTAGAAAGCAGTTAAAAACCCTCTTATAAACTGAACATGGGGGCTTCCCTGGTGGCGCAGTGGTTGGGAATCCGCCTGCCAATGCAGGGGACATGGGTTCGAGCCCTGGTCCAGGAAGATCCCACAGGCCACGGAGCAACTAAGCCCGTGCACCACAACTACTGAGCCTGCGCTCTAGAGCCAGCGAGCCACAACTACTGAGCCCACATGCCACAACTACTGAAGCCCAGGCGCCTAGACCGTGCTCTGCAACGAGAAGCCGCTGCAATGAGAAGCCCACGCACCACAACGAAGAGTAGCCCCCGCTCGCCACAACTGGAGAAAGCCCACGAATAACAACAAAGACCCAACGCAGCCAAAAATAAATAAATAAATTTATTTAAAAAAAACCTGAATATGAAAAAAATATGAAAAGCACAAATTTAAAAACGTCCCATGCGAACATGTTAACACTGGCTTTAACCATAAACCATTTCCTAACAAGTACTCAACACAGACTGGATTGCAGGCTCCTAAGAGCCATATAAGAGCTGCAGCTGAGTTTTGTTAAGAATTCACTGAAGTTCTTGAATCTCTGAATATGAGCAACAGCTGGCAACCCATTTCAGCACCAGGATGAGAGCACGAAACACGTCCCACCCGGGAGGTGGGAGCCGATGGAGACGTCACCTGCGGGGCGGGGGCGGCTGGCTGCACCTGTTTAAGGCCTCGCTCCACCTTCCAGAAGTTCGATGTGGGCGGGAGCGGGTGGACGCTTCAAAAGGGATCATGTCTTGACGTGTGAATATACACACTTGAAGGTTAAATCCATCCGTAAGCCACACCTCAGCACCATTCGTTCCAGTGACACCTGCTTCCTTGCCGACCACCAGCCGAGGCGGCCCCACGGGGTCTGGAGCACGGGAGTCTGAGGAGGGTGCTGGCCCGCGGCTGCCCAGCAAGGCCTGCGGGCAGGCGGCGCTGGAGAAGCGCGTGCTCCGTGCGCAGGACGCCGGACACCACCCCGACCTCTGCTTCCCTGCGAGCGCCGGGCACTGTGCACGCCCGAGCGCGGTCTGTGCACCGCCCTGTCAGCGGTGAGCAGACAGTCCTGTTACAACAGTAACTTACACTTAACTGGCTTGCTCACGTCCTAAACAGGCTTCTCGAAGTAAAGAAGGCTATTTTGAAGATCAGTGCAAAAGAATTTTTAAGGAATCAGGAATCTTGATTTGGAACACAGGTTTGACTTTGTTATTTTACTTTTATTACTCTGCATTTATTTAATATATCCTATTAATACGTTTGCACCAACTTTCAATATAAAATTAAATCTATTTACATAAAATCATTTCGGCTCCAATAAAACTGTAAAAGGATTGCTGTTTAAGGTGCAATAAATATTTAAAACATTTTAAAATGACAAATTATAAAAATCAACATGAATCAGTGACATTTAAAATGATCACAGTATTCCCCACAAAACAGTTCCATGCAAAGCAGACGTCATCTGATGTTTTCACTCAGTTTGTGTCTTCATCTCTAATCTCAGGCAAACATCTTCTTTTAAGACTAATGCTTAACCTGTTCCTTGTAAAGACAATTAACTCACTGTTACTGCATATTTACTTATTTATGATTGCTCATAATTATTAGTTTTCTAAAATGTCAGGCAAGAATATTATTATTTCTGTTTTTAGGTAGCCTGCTAAACTGTTTTTGTGGATTTAAAAAAACAAAAAAAACAAACAACAACAACAAAAACGCTTCCACTTCCTAAGTTGATGAGATCTATGCAGCTCACAACTGTACCAGGTATTAAAACAGTAAGGGTTAACCCTCACCATCTTTGAAAATTTCCACAGGATGGGTCAACTGTCCACAATTGCACTTGCAGTTATTGTGCCCAGTGGCTCAAGGAGGAGCAATGCCACTCAAAGAAACCAAACTCCACATTCATTTTCAACCTGTAAATCAAATGACTGTCCAAGGGGCAAAAGGGATACAATGTTTAACTCTAGCAGGGCTGCTAAGGTATTGACACCTACCCATGCCCTGTAAATACTCTTACTTTGGTAATGGCCTCCAAGGTTAACTTCTGGAGTATTCAGCCTGATACAACGAAACAACTAATGACAATTAGACCATATAATTTTTCCCACTTTTGCCACAAAATGTATAAATTAAGATAACATCTGTTTATATCACTTGCAAAATGCCTATACAGTCAGCCCGCTGCATCCATGACTTCCACATCCATATTCAACCAACCACGGATAGAATATATTTTTTTAAAAATCCCACAAATTCCAAAAATACATCGCATTTCCACTGTACTTCAATTATTTACACAGCACTGACACTGTGTTAGGTATTATGAATAATGTAAAGATGATTTAAAGTTTACGTAGGTTATATGCAAATACTAAGGAGGCTGCGGTATGTAAGGGACTGGAGCATCTGAAGACTCTGGGGATCCTAGGGCAGATCCCTGTGGGGACCGAGGGGTGACTACACACTAACACTGCTGCAGCCTGGAAGGTACGTGTCATTTAGAAAGCACAGCTGGTCACATACTGTCCTCTACAGACATACTCATATAAGGATGGAAATCAACATTTGTAGCATCAGTAGGTTTGATTAGCGAATGCAGGTAAAACAGTGTGTGCCCTTGACTCTAATAATAGCCATATCAGTCGGCTACATGGTGAGCTGCAAGCCTCCGTCCACCACCAGGACGTGCCCTGTAATGTACGGAGACTCTAAAAGAAACACGACTGCATGGGCCACATCAAGGGGGTCTCCAAACCTCCCAAGAGGGATGTTTTTCTTTAAATGTTCTTCTTTCAAGTCTTTCGTCATATCTGTATGAACAAATCCTGAAAGAGAAATGTTTGCTCATTTAGTTGAAAAGGGCAGACACTAAGACACTTGCTCAATTTCAAAAAAAAAAAATTCGCTGCTGAAAATTTGAGATGATTAATAAACCTTGTTTAGGAAATACAGAGTTCTGCTAGCAATCAGTACCCAAGTCCTCATTTTTTATTCAATTTAATCCAATGAACATTTACTAAACACTAAAATATTTGACCCAACTCGTAGCACAGTATGAGTGGATAGATATAAACATGAATAAAAATTCCATTCCTTAAGGAATCTGTAACCTAGGGAGGAAACACTCACTTGCACCCCTAATTATAACAAAAGGAACTTGGGTGAATATCCTAATAGAGGTGAACACAAAGAACCACACAAGTGATTAATTTTCACTTGATGAGGGGTGGAGTGGGGGAGTAGAGGGAAGGAAAGCATCACAAACGTGGTCACATGACCTGATTTGGCAGTTCTGACAAAAATTAGTTTCATGTGCTATATCTAAGCTAGCTGATGATTACAAAGACCAGTATTCCCAATGTTCCTGTAAGAAAAAAATCTAATGGAATTATCCAATCCTGATGAAAGTATACACAGAACATTTTAAAATTTTAAAGTTAACACGGTAGTGCTGTGTGCAATAAGGCTTGCAGAGAACATGTTCTCAAGTAGCAAGAGCTGTAGTTAAAGTGACATAATATATGGAGCACCAGTTCTAAATGGTTCATAGCACAGAAGAACTGCATATCTATTAAGGAAATCTTGTGAGATTAGTCTGATACCTATGAATACATACTACCAATAACTTCTATAATCAGTATTCTGTACGCTACTCATCATTTAGACTTTAAAAAAGAAGGCAAAGTACAGCTGTGATGAAACCGCGTCACGGGTGCGCTGTGAGCGAAGCTCCACCTACAGGAAGATCCCAGTACTGCACGGGCTGCGGCTACCCAACACGCAGGGTCCCAGGGCTCCCGGTTCCGAAGCCTCTGGATACACGTCAGGGTCAAAGGTGCCTCAGAAAGTGAATCAGGAAGAGAACGCACTTCACATGCTTACAACGTCGACTGAATAAATCACGAATCTAACATTTAAATATCCAGGTCATCTTCTCAAAGAGTTCATGATACAATTATTTACTCTAAGGTTGTTTTGAATTCTAGCAAAATTGGCATAAAATATTTCCCCACTAACTCTCAACCCTCGGTAGAAAATCAATGATGCATTTTAATCTTAAAAAACAAAACAGACCTCAATAAAGTACAGTAAAAACACGCTGCAAGAAAGACCTCGTGACTACCGGTTAGCTCAACTTCTAGGTGGCTCTGCTGACGTCTTCTCAGAGGTGGCATTTCGTGGCAAGCAGAGCACTGGGTGAGGACACCCCGCACTAGCTTCCGTCCCCCACTCTGCTGTACTCTGCAAGCTAACAGCTGGGCAGCACGCACCATCTAAACTGCAGGCTGCTCCTGTCTCGTAAAACAGGGGCAGTAGACTGAGAACGGCAGACTTCAGCTCTACACAGCTACGACTCCCGGATGAAGGTATGCCTCGTCACGGGTCGTCGTATTTCCCCTCAGAGGCCCTCAGTTCTTACGCTGCAGCCGCGTGGCTGGAAGAGCTCCTGTTCAGCGAGCACCAGCGGATGCTCATCCGGGTAGTCACTCAGGCTATGCTGAAGGGAACTGAGGTGCCCAGCTTCTGGGGCATGTTAAGGCCACACGGTCTGTGAGAGGCCACCAGAAGTGTTTTCACCCTGGGAAAAGGGCAGATCTGGAAGAGGGCGCGAGGTGCTGGAAGGCAGACTGCAGACCGGAAGGGAGATTCAGGCAGTGAAACGGGGAGAAGGCAAGACAGGCCTCTGCCACGGAGATGCGGCCGTGGGACAGACCTGGTCCTCCAGAGCCAGCCACGGGAGCCAGCCACCGCAGCAGACAGAATGACACACGCGTGCTTCTGACAGGAGACAGGCCTCGTCTGACACCACGGCCTGGACTCACGTCCGTGAGGGATCAGATCTGTCGAGGAGAGAGCGGAGCCCGCGGGTCCAGCACAGCATCAGGCTGCTCGGGCCCCCACCCCGCGGGCTGGCTCTCCCTCCCCTGCTCCCGAGTGGAGGATCAGGGCGTCATTTCACAGGGGGAGTTCCACGGCCTCTCCCACTGGGGACAGACAGCTGGACGGACAGGCCTCACAGGACAGCTGCCGGCCGGCGCTGGACCCTGTGCTGAAAGCCTAAAAGTGCAGTGGGGGGCGGAGGCCAGGCTGAGAGGGAGGGAAGCCGTCCCCAACGCTGGCTTCTCCTCCTGGACCATGATGTCAGATACAGAGAACAGGAACCTGTCCCAAATGCAAGCACCGTCCTCTCACTGTCAGCAGCTTTTTTTTTTTTCTTCTTAAATTAATAGACTTTATTTTTTAGAGCAGCTTTAGGTTTACAAAAAAACTGATCAGAAAGTGGAGGGAGTCCCCACATACCTCATAAAACACTGCCTTCCCCCTGCACCCCCCAATTATTAACACCCTGCCTTAGCGCACTGCATCTGGTGAACCAACACTGATACGCTATTAAGTGAAGTCACGGTTTACCTCAGGGGCCGCCCTTTGGGTTGGACAGGACTATGTTCTGAAAAATGCATCTCATCCTGTACCCGCCACTACAGTCTCATGCAGAGCAGTTTTACTGCCCTAAAACTCTATCTGTAGCTTCTTCAAATTCATATATATCGTCCCCTAGTTATCAGAAATCAAAAAAAAACATGAAGCTAGTCTCTAGTGATAAAGTAGTCCAGGCTCTACCTAATTTCACCATCATTTTATGCTACAGCTCATGAATTACGTGATCCTGAATTATAAATATATCCACAACCAGGGCACTGCATATAGTCTCCTAGACTCTCTATCAAATCTCGTAGGACCTGAGCAGAGATATTAGTAGTTTGTAAGCATTGCACATACCCGTTTTTGTGCTTGTGTTGTTTCCCGATTTATGATCTCTCCTAGGCCCCAGAGGACGCTCTCCCATAGCATTCTCCCACTTTATTTATAAAGCTCTGGAAATTTCACTTTACTACTCATTTTACTACATATATGTTTACAACACCTTCCAAGCTGGGTTATAAAAATGACAAACTCCCAGTTGGTGCCACTGTCCACAGACGACGTCACTGTGGTCACGTATGGGAGTTAGAGGCTTCGGTGGGCTGCAAAGCTGTCACTCCTTAAGCCAGAGAGATAACTGAGCAACAGGTGCTCGGCTAACTGAGAACCAGGACACCGTTGCTGCAGTTCCACATCCGTGATGACACGCTCAGTACACTTCTGAAAGACAGGAGCTCTTTAGGAACAGGATACTCTTTCTCAGAAAAGCAAGTGTGGGGTTCTTGTCCAGTGAGAGCTTATATTTGGTCAGCTCCCAAGGAAATGTACTTCCTTGACCAATTTTTGGCTAGCTATAGAGTATAAATAAACAGCATCTCACTTCCATATGACTTGGTCACTATTTTAGTTTTGAATATTTTGATATACTTATATTTAAATAAGACGCCAGGACTTTAGCCAGTTTTAGACATCAGTACTACCAATTGTGGGATGTACACTGTCTAATATGGCTCTCTGCTTAGATGTCCATTCTCTGATATAAGTTCCTAGGACCTAGAAGGAATTAAAATAATCCAAGACACTTTTTTAGGGAGATAAAACAAGGCTGTTTCCAAAATCTAGACCAAGATTTTAACCAGAACAAATTTGTATGTCCTAATATTATGCTTGTAAAAGTGTACAGGGAAGCAGTGTAAAAAATCAACACCACACTGAACAGCACACAACAGCACCTAGAGCAGTATCTGTTTTAAGTAGCTGCAAGCTTCTGCAAGCATCTGTCAGCAAGACTTTGTCCCAGGAGTAAACATAAAAGCTCTGCAACTCAAAAAAGGGAGGAGAGGGAGCAAAACACTTAGGGTACCCTGTAGAAATACATGACTGCTGTACCATTTGTCCAGATGTTATTACGTGCACATACCCTTTGAGCCCTGGCAGGTTCAGTCCCAAGATGACACTCATATATATACTCACACATGTGCAAAATACATCACTTACAAGTACTGTCAGTGCATTACTAGTCGGACCAGCAAAAGATCAGAAACAACCGAAGTGCCCCATGAGAGGCACAGGTTAAATGAATTATGGCGCACCCATAAAACAGACATTATTGTCTTTTAACTCAGCCATTAAAAATAGCGAAGCAGTCACAAAAGACCACACTTCGTATGACAGGGACAGAAAGTAGATGAGTGGTTGCTAAAGGCTGGGGAGATTGGAGGGAAATGGGGAGTGAATGCTCATGGCTACAGGGTTTCTTTTGGGATGATGAAAATACGATGTTCTCAAATGTATCATGGTGATGATGGAACAATTCTGTGACTACACTAAACCCACTGAATTAGACATTTTAAATGGGTGAATTATGAGGTATGTGCGTTATATTTCCATAGAGCTATTATTTTAAAAAGTGAAGCAGTTCTCTATACGGAATCAACTCCAAAATAGATGGTCCTATGAGTAAAGCAAGGTACAGAACATTGTGAATAGTATGATCAATTTGTGTTTTCTTAAAAATATGTATTGTGAATGAAAAATGTTGCCTGCCATATCAGTAAACAAAGGCTGGACTTCCCTGGTGGTCCAGGGGTTAGGACTCTGTGCTTCCACTGCAGGGGGCACAGGTTCAATCCCTGCTCTGGGGACTGAGATCCCACAGGCCTCGGCGCCAAAAAAAAGTAAACAGGGCTTCCCTGGTGGCGCAGTTGAGAGTCTGCCTGCCGATGCAGGGGACGTGGGTTCATGCCCCGGTCCGGGAGGATCCTGCATGGCGTGGAGCGGCTGGGCCCGTGGGCCATGGCCGCTGGGCCTGCGCATCTGGAGCCTGTGCTCCGCAGCGGGAGAGGCCACAGCGGTGAGAGGCCTGCGTACCGTTAAAAAAAAAAAAACAAAAAAAAAGTAAACAAAGGCTGTTGCAGCCATCAAGCCACTACAGCTGTCCCCAACGGTGAGCCTTGAGGGGACTCCGGATGGGACAGATAGGAAAGCACACAACACTGGCCCCAGAGAGCTGAGGTGCAGATCAAAGGAATGATTCCTGTGGGCCCAGACTCTTGCATCTTCCCATACACAGAAAAGCGCTAAACTCCTTCACTTGAGATGTCTGGTTTTCTTTAATGAACAGTCATCTTTTGATGTTCCGACTACCTGGCCTTTGTTGCAAAAACTCCTCTACATCCTGGCTCCCCGCTTACCTCTTGGAAGCAGCCCCTCGGAGCTGTCTGAGAGGCTGTGTCCCGGGCTGAAGTCCTCAGAAAGTCTGCCAAATAAAACCTAATTCTCAACTTTTAGGTTGTGCTTATTTTTTCAGTCGACAGTATATATATATATATATATATGCTCTACTGACCTATATATGAAATACAGAGAGAACTAGCTGACTGTGGTTGGTTGCCTCTGAGGAAGGAACTGAATGGCTAGAGAAGACACTTTTCACTCTATGCCTTTTTGTACTTTTGAATTTTGTACATGTTTGTGTTATCTATTGAAAACACATTTTTAAAAGCAATGTATCCAATATAGTTTCAATTTATCAAATATTCTGTTTCTCATATTCAATATTTTCCAATCAGTAACATCTATCCATGATGAGAAATTTATAGTTAATGTAATACCAAAGCTTAGCAACTAATTTATCTTTAAAAAGTTAAGGGACTTCCCTGGTGGCGCAGTGGTTGAGGGTCCGCCTGCCGATGCAGGGGACACGGGTTCGTGCCCCGGTCCGGGAGGATCCCACATGCCGCAGAGCGGCTGGGCCCGTGATACATGGCCGCTGACCCTGCGCGTCCGGAGCCTGTGCTCCTCAACGGGAGAGGCCAAGACGGTGAGAGGCCCATGTACCGCAAAAAAAAAAAAAAAAATTTAAAAAAAATTTAAAAGTTAAAAATATTAGCCAGCAAATGATAGCCTAGTTTATTATTTTGCTTGTTCCTTGTTTTTCCTATTATGATTTGCTTTTTAACTGTTTTTAACTTAATTGGAAACTCCATTTGCAGGTGACAAGGAAAACATTAAAAATAAACATATCAATTCTGATGTTTATCAACTCTGTCAAAGGATCTGAAGAATCTAGTTGAAATTACTATCTAAAATAGTTAATAAATAATCCATAGACTCGATTTAATGCTACCATTTCAACTTGTACTTTGCTTCTAATTAATGAAGCATATTCATACCATGCTTATAGCACAGCCAATACGTTACATTACATTACAGCCTAGATAATAAAGGTCACCCTACTCGGTGTCCACATTTTTTAGCAACAGGTTTTCTCTTTCCTTCAGTGTAAACTGCACTAGAAGTAAGATCTTTAGGAAAGGCTCTACAAACACACATCCCTAACACTCATAACATTTCCCTTTATATACAATCTGGATTTGCACTATTTAGCCTGTCGCCCTGACAACTAACTAACTCTGACAAAATTAAGCATTCCTTCTCCAGCGTTTCCACAGCATCGCAGGGGTACCTGCTTGGCACTCATCACATGGCTCTGTAATTATCTGTCTATACACCTGTCTTTCCCACTGTACCTCTTTCCTCGTGGCAGAAATAGCTTATCCGTATTTGTAATTTTGGAGCGTTGCCAGCCCTCACATACAGGAGACACTCAGGAAGTCTGCTGAATGATTGATTAGAATCAGATTAGGAACACTCGCACTCCCCTGAAACCATCCAGCTTTGAGATCATCGTGACCTAGAGTTAACTCTTCATCACCCACACTCTTGCATCCCTAAAAAAGAGGGAAGCACATACACGCTGCCCCAAACCATAAATCATCTACTCTATACATGCTTAAATTCGGCTAACACGAAAATCAATCGGGCTGCACAAAGCACACACACACACAGAAAGCAGTGCCAAGACCACAGTGCAGCTTTGAGATTTTCTTTTTTTCTTCCCGCCCCCCCCCCCAAAATGAATGTATCTAAATCGAGTCACTTATCAAATGTTCATGGATTTGGAATGCTT
The DNA here is from genome assembly GCF_002837175.3 of Physeter macrocephalus. Taxonomy (NCBI): domain Eukaryota; kingdom Metazoa; phylum Chordata; class Mammalia; order Artiodactyla; family Physeteridae; genus Physeter; species Physeter macrocephalus. The sequence continues at coordinate 106,764,957 of NC_041222.1, read as the reverse complement.
GAACTCAGCTGGTCTCTGACTAAACAATGAACTGGAACGCTGTAGAGCAAGAGGCCTGCCAGGACATTCCAACAATTCCCCGGTCCCTGCTGGTTCAGCACTGGTGCCAAACGCAACACCAGCTCTAGGGCCCACGGAGCAGAGCGGCCAGGGTGGACTTCAGCTTCCTCCTTATGAGCCCCCAGCGGGCCAGGCCCAGTGCCCACAGCAAGCTGGGACAAAGGTCCCACGGCGACCGGCAGAGACACAGGAGAACACTCACTGTCCTCAACAATCCACTAACCAAACTTCCATCATCCAGCTAATGAGTGATGATGTAGATCTGAGTTTTAGCACCTTTTTATTAGTCTCTTAACTAATCCAGGCGATTTTTATCAACTAGTAATTTGTCAAAAGGCAAATAATGTAACGGTAAAAGTTATTAAAGTGGAAGATTCCAGATATTTTAGACAGAACATAATAGCAAAAGGACAAAAAGACCTAAATCTTGTAATGATATAAAACAAATCTAAGGGGCCATAATTTTCACGCCTTGCTTAGCTGGCAATCAAAAGATAAAGCTTTTGTAAACAGTTCCACCAAAACCGAGCTGTGGAACCTTGGGCAACTCTGTCTCTTTGGGCCCAGTCTTCTAAACAGTTACGATGACTAGAATAAATCACCACTAAGATCCTGTCCACCTAACATTATCCCATAATCAGTGCAAAATTTTAAAACAAAGATCTTGGGCTTCCCTGGTGGCGCAGTGGTTGCGCGTCCGCCTGCCGATGCAGGGGAGCCGGGTTCGCGCCCCGGTCTGGGAGGATCCCACATGCCGCGGAGCGGCTGGGCCCGTGAGCCATGGCCGCTGAGCCTGCGCGTCCGGAGCCTGTGCTCCGCAACGGGAGAGGCCACAGCTGAGGGAGGCCCGCATACCACAAAAAAAAAAAAAAAAACAAACAAAGATCTTATATAAAATATAAGATACGAGAAATTTTTTTCTAGGCACCAGTTCATTACTTGATTTTTTTTCACAATCATTTTAGAACTACGCATTTTAGAACTTTTTCTAATCATTTTAGAACTATTTCTAATAATTTTAGAAGTATTCAGGTTCTAAACTACTCTTATCTATGAGTATCAATTCACAGGCTAATTAACGGCTTCCTTCTCCATAAAGCAAAAACCATAATCAATAGTTATTTTAATAAGTTTTAGATAAACACACAAACGTGTGTATGTCTGACAAATACATAATCGCGCGTGTGTGTGTGCGCACGGCACACGCTGACATGCATCTGGGCTGGGCAAAATGCACACTTTCTCACACTGCCACACTCTCGTGTCCCCCGTGCTCTGGGAGCCACCCCAGCTCTCTGTCTACACCTCCAGGGAGCAGCTTGGGACCGGCTCCACTGCCACACAGCTCACATGAGAACCAACAGCCCGATATCAACCTGCTCAATTCGTGGACTTGTCAACTCTTTTGGAAAAAAAAAAAAACCAGACTAAACGTCAGCCTTGGATAGGTCTTTTCTACTTTTTTGTTTATTTTGTTACCTGCAAATCTGTACAAACATATAAATGGTTCTACTCTCCAGACAAGTGATTTCTGAGGTTACCGCTGGGACCAGAGACTGTGTTTGGAATACTGAACTGCAATGTTTTCTTAAAACTAGAGTCTACTTTGTTACACAGGTCTGCTTGTAAATTTGTGGAACCCTAGATATTTGAGGCAGCTTCCATAATTTTCATGTGGAATTCTAACTGGACCAGTACTAACTTTATATGTGCTTAACTGGTTTATACACCTTGGGACGCTACCTGGTACGTTTCTGACTCATCTTAGAAGCACCGTACTTAGTACTCACACTCTCAATGGTTCTGGCCTATTCCAACAGGACAGTGACAGGACAGTTCCGGAGACTTTGCCTTTCACGTTTGGGAGCACCTGATACGTTTTCACGTGCATACTCTGAAGCGCTCGCACCTGCTCCCACCATCCTGTGGACTCCGTGCACCCACAGCGCTGTCTTTTGGCGCCTGCATGCTCGCTGGCTGTTTCAGTTACTCCTGGGAGCCTCAAAACGTGTGGACATCAGAAAGGGAGACGTGTGTCTAAAACTGGAGCTTTGGGGCAATTGAACCTTTTTGAATTGCTCCTCGGCAAAAGTTTTTCCTCCTAATCCTGCGCCTGTTCTGGTCCAGGCGGAGGCTGGTTCTGCAGCCTCCACAGTCACCCCACCCCTCTCCCTTCTGCCCTGAAGGTCACTCGGCACACAGTGGAAATCCAAGTTTAAAACGGGACTTCAGTCGTCTGTAGAATGCTTTGTGTTCACGGGTGCAGATGGCTACCAAACGGAATAAACTTGTTTACACACTGGGGCAACTAATTGGAAAAGCAACAAACCAAGCTGTAAGTTGTACATTCGAATTTATTTTAAAACTCTAAGCACAAGTTGGAGAATTTCTTTAGCCTTTAGCAACCTAAACTATAATTCCCATCATTCTGTTTCAATATTTTCCAATTACCTGTAACAGACCAACCAGGCTAAATTGGCTTTGCGTCCTATTTAATCCATCAATATTTTCAACGCGTGTGGAAGTGCCTCAAGTCAGCACAGTGAAAGGAACAGGTGCACTTTATAAGACGCCCCCCTCGCCTTCTGCAGGAGGCTCTCGCTGCCGCGGTGCCGAGCCCACATCCCGTTTGCTTTGTCTGCCAGGTGACCTGCGCCCTGCTGGCTTGGTCTTCCTACAGGCTGCACAAGGACACCAGTGTTGCTGACGGATTCTCCACAGGCGGCCGGCTCTACTGCGAGCCCCCCCCGCCCCCCGCCCCGTGCCTTCTACTCCTGAAGATTCCTTAAATTCCCACCTCTCTAACCACGTTCATTGTCGGTCACTCCCAAACAGGTCGGATTTTAGCAGCCTGAGTTCCTCTGAGGAATACCTCCCGCGCACGGGCTAGAACCTGCGGGGGCCGGCGTGCGTGCCCTCACTTCTGTTACCACGTGCCACCACTGCCCCCCTCACCATCACACAGCAGGCCTCAGAGCGCCCCCTTCGCTCACTAAAGAGTCAACCACAGCTAAAATCACTATTACAACCTACTACTTCCCAGAGTGACTTTTCAAAAGACGTTTCTTCCTCCTGAGCCTGCGTAAAATATCTTTTCTCCTTCAAATTTTTCCTTGTGTTGAAATTCTAATGTGACTACAGGGTAGCTCTCTGGGGCAGTGACACCCAGTGAAAGGCGTCTTCTCCATTTTGGAAACAAACATATGTGACCTCTGATCATTCCTTCTCTGTACAAACACTGGCTTTCTGCAGTACAGGCAGACCTCGTTTTATTGCGCTTTGCAGACATTGCGTTTTTTACAAGTTGAAGGTTTTGGGCAACCCTGGATCAAGCAAGTCTATTGGCGCCATTTTTCCAATAGCATTTGCTCACTTCATGTCTCTGTGTCACATTTTGGTAATTCTGAAAATATTTCAAACTTTTTTATTATTATTGTATTTGCTGTGGTATCTGTAATCAGTGATCTTTGATGTTAGCACTACAACTTGACTTGAAGGCTCAGATGATGGTTAGCATTTGTTAGCAATGAAGTATTTTTCAATTAAGGTATGAACACTGTTTTTATAGATACAGTGTTACTGCACACACTTAATAGACTACAGCATAGCGTAAACATAGCTTATATCTGCACTGGGAAACCAAAAGGTTTGTTGACTCGCTTCATTGTGACACGCACTCTACTGCGGTGCCTGGAACCGAACCAGCAGTGCCTCTGAGGTCATCAGTACGTCAGTTACTGTAGGGGATTACTGCACGAAATGTGCAAATGACATCACCTACATAGCCTTGCTGGATTATCTCCTCTGCTTCACACTGTTATTAAAAGCACATTGTATTATAGAGCTATTCAGATATTTTAGATATAAAGATGCGTTATTTCTTTAATCTACACGTATAGAATACATTAGGTAATAGATACATTATTTGGAAAGTTCTGCTTTGACAAACTGACAAACTCTAAATTAACAAATACTGTATCCCAGTGAGCGGCAAATCAATGAAACATCCCAAGAAGAGGAGAAAGACAATTAAAAAGGAAACAGTTCTCCAAAGGGACACAACTTGGACCCGTTCACCTGCAGGGTGTATGCTACCAGTACTCCCCAGCCCACTGACTTGAAATTCTTACAGTCAGCTCTTGAGAGTTCTTAACTTAAATACAAGTGACTTTAAATGAGAAGTTTCTCTTGTGGTTTTAGTACAGATGCAGCATCCCGGCCCCCCGAGTCCCATCAGACCGAGGTCATGCCCTCCCGGGTGGCGCTGCTCCAGGACTGAGTAACAGTGCAGGTCCCCTGCTCCTGTCCCAGCACCTCTGACAAGTGCCTGATGATGATGACGTACTTACAGACACAAAAACAGCCTTTACTGTTAATTAAAAAGCCATAGATGCATATAAATTAAAAGGAAAAAGAAGTTCCCACTTACCTGGTGCAACGACATTCACTCTAATTTTCTTTCTTGCTACTTCTTTAGCAAGAGAGCGTGAGAACGCAACTAGCCCGCCTTTACTGGCGCTGTACACGGACTGGCCAGAACTGCCTTTTACACCTGCAACGCTTCCTGGAAAAAGAAATGAGAGCAAATTCAAACCAATTAATGGGGTTACTATTCTGAATGTTCAGATACTCTACAGTAGACAAACAAGGTACAAACTATTTTACCCTGTCCTTTGCTAAAATTAGGAATCCTAACCATTGTCATTGAGTAGTAAGACTTAGGGTCTGAGTCTGCTCAGATACATAGAGAAAACAGGATCCAAAAGAAGCTCACGGGAAACCCTGAGTGCCAGGCAGGGGTTGAGCACGGATCCATTAAGTGACAGGAACCCATTCTCATCTCTGAGGAGGACAAACATGATGAAAATTCTACAGTAGTTACAAAGGCTTCCAGTAGGAAAAGGTTAAAACCAGAAAAAAAAAAGTCAGATAAAGGCTGATTTTATGCTTCTACCACACACATAAGGAAGTATTTATTTCCACCTAAAAAAATAGTTCATCTGAGGATAAATCTTACTAAATTTCAACTACTATCAATCTAAATTAGCCAAGTTTCAATTGCACACTATCTATAAAATTGCAATTTAGTGGGGCTTCCCTGGTGGCGCAGTGGTTGAGAGTCCGTCTGCCGATGCAGGGGACACGGGTTCGTGCCCCGGTACGGGAAGATCCCACATGCCGCGGAGCGGCTGGGCCCGTGAGCCAT
>NC_041222.1:106705181-106759596 GCF_002837175.3 Physeter macrocephalus | reverse complement strand
CCCCGCGTACCGCAAAAAAAAAAAAAAAAAAAAAAAAAAAAAAAAATTGCAATTTAGTTACCTTCAGTGATGTATTAACCTGTACTGCCTACTATAAAGATTCTTGGGTGGCTTCATTTATATGAATATGAAAGAATAATTTATAATTCAAGTATCAACTGTGTGGAGATAAATTCTTGCAGAAGAGAAATTGGGGAAATAATCTTCTCCACCAGTGACCTGTACTTATGATATAAAAATTAATCAAGAGCCTCAGAAAATTTTTGAGAAAGTAATTTAATTTTAGAAAAAGAGAACATTCCAAATACTTCTCAAATTATAATCAACAAGTCCAATATTAAAATATTTAACCACGTTGGATGTCACATGCCAGTTAATGACAAAGGAAGAGAAATATGAAGCACAGAAAGAGAGAAAAGACACATCAGACACAGGAAATGCAGGTGGAGAGAGAAAGGGGTTTGGGGAGAAAGAAAAACAAGGAGAGACACAAAAAAGAAAGAACAATGCAGGCTTCAGAGGAAAGGCCGAGCATGAGGCTGAAGCAGCTTCATTTCACGCCATACGCTACAGTTCACCTGTCAAAGTGATAACTTCTGAAATACAATGGACTTTCTCGCAGTTTAAAGTAGTCCCCTCTGTGATGAGTCCCCTAGTTTATTTTCAATACTCTATTTTTATTTACTTTCAGCATGAGTCTAAAAGTTTGCATGTAAACAAAGGACTGATATGGGCTTCTTATATATATCTAAAAGGGGGATATTTTAGAGTTAAACAAATATACCCCACTTTATCAGGTGAAACATACAAGCCAGTGTACCAGCTTACAAGAACCCAAATCATACCTGGCCGTGTTAGAAGGCAAAGGTCAACTCATTTACTAAGCTTTTATTAAGAAAACTGACCTCTCACATTTTTAAGGGTAAACGTCAAAAATGTTCTACTTCTTATTAGCACAGGATTCTTTCCTTTTCTCATTTTCAAAAAAGAAAAACCCTACATTCTGGCCTTAAAAACCCTTATATTCTGGTTTAAACCCTATATATAAACCCTATATTCTGGCTTGGAAAGACATCTCCTGCGTTAGAAAGCACAGGGTCACTGACTTTAACAGAGCAGCATCCCCCTTCTGTGGCCTTCTACGGTATCACCACTTAAAAGGCAGATGGCATGCTGCTATTTTCAAACTGTCAGACTGAAATACAACTTCAAGCCACTTTGCATTTTAAGGTCTACACACACATTTTACGGTGTGTCTGCCCTGTGGGGCAGGTGAACTGAAGACTAGGAGTTACTTACATCCGTCCTGAAAAACTGAAAAGGTTATTCTCTTAACTAAACCTCCTCTTAGACCTCTGAACTAGATTTATTAGTGACCCATGCAAGCGCTGTAGAAATCACTTTTTAGCCCCCACTATCAAAAAGTTTTTAATTTCTTGACCAGTTTGAAAATTCTGTTTCACATAAAAATCAGGATGTTCAGACTTCCCTGGTGGCGCAGTGGTTGAGAATCCGCCTGCCGATGCAGGGGACATGGGTTCATGCTCCGGTCTGGGAGGATCCCACATGCCGCGTAGCGGCTGGGCCCGTGAGCCATGGCCACTGAGCCTGTGTGTCCGGAGCCTATGCTCCGCAACGGGAGAGGCCACAACAGTGAGAGGCCCGCGTACCACAAAAAAAAAAAAAAAAAAAAAAAAAGTCCGCCTGCCAATGCAGAAAACATGGGTTCAAGCCCTAGCCTGGGAAGATCCCACATGCCGCAGAGCAACTAAGCCCGTGCGCCACAACTACTGAAGCCCATGTGCCTAGAGCCCGTGAGCCACAACTACTGAGCCCGTGTGCCACAACTACTAAGCCTGAGCTCTAGAGCCCGTGAGCCACAACTACTGAGCCCGTGTGCCACAACTACTGAAGCCCGCACGCCTAGAGCCCATGAGCCACAAGAGAAGCCACCGCAGTGAGAAGCCCGTGCGCCACAACGAAGAGTAGCCCCCACTCACCACAACGAAAGCCTGTGCACAGCAACAAAGACCCAACACAGCCAAAAATAAATAAATAAATAAATATTTTAAAAAGTTAAAAAAAACAACAGAATGTCCTATTTCTCTTAAAAAATCCAAATAGCTGGCCAAACTGCAGCATGTTTGTGCACAGCAACCACCCGCTGGATCTGAGCCATTCCCCACTAGGCACCTTTTGTCATGTATCACCTGGCTCGTGCTGTCACTTTCCCAATACCTGGTGGTGTCACTCACATAACACCTGCTTGACCACTAGAAGGATGTAAATGGGTGATTCCTGTTTACCGATTAATCAGTTAATCCAATCCTTTTTCTACAGATAATCAAGATACATTCCGTCCAAGTTTCACAAGTAAATATGTTCCAAATTAGTTGGTAACTTTCTTATGGTACATGAGATAATAATAAATCCACAGAGGTCAGACTCACCCACATTCACAATGGACCCTGCCTGCTGCTTAATCATTGTCTTCACGGCAGCTCTACAAGTCAGCATGGAGCCCAAGAGGTTAGTATGAAGCTGAGATAGCATATCTTCGGCATTTGTCCTTACTAAGAGGTTATCCCTACCAAAAAAACAAAAACCATGTAATTTAAAATTGGGATAAAACATAACAAATTAAAAAGTCAAGGGCTTCCCTGGTGGCGCAGTGGTTGAGGGTCCGCCTGCCGATGCAGGGGACACGGGTTCGTGCCCCGGTCCGGGAGGATCCCACATGCCGCGAAGCGGCTGGGCCCGTGAGCCATGGCCGCTGAGCCTGCGCATCCGGAGCCTGTGCCTCTCAACGGGCTGTGCCCCCCAACGGGAGAGGCCGCAAAAGTGAGAGGCCCGCGTACCGCAAAAAAAAAAAAAAAAAAAAAAAAAAAAAAGTCAAGAAATATGTAACATTTTCCCTGAATGCAGAATACAAGAAGTGCTTTATATTTGAGCTAGAACATCTAGAAAGCACATTTTAAACTTGGTTTGAGGCACTAAAATAACAACTGATAAGCCAGAAACGATCCCTTAGAGGACAGGCCCTGGCCCCACTCAGGTAGAGGGGCACATACCCCTAACTGTTGAAAGTAGGGCCATGTGGCCAAAATAGCTTGAATGAAGCGAGTAACTGCCACACTACACCTTGCTTAGAAAGTAAATTTTTATATTATTCTAAATATTCCGTCCTAAATTCATTAAAAAAAAATACCCACTCTGATTCCATTAATATTAACTGAGAAAACATACATGGTGGCAGAGGTCAGGATCATGGTTACCTATAAGGAAGTACTAATTGGGAAGAAACTGAGAGAGCCTGCTGGGGTTCTGGAAAAGTTCTGCAGCTCAATATGGGTGGTGATTACAATGCTAAAACTGAACTGTACCCTTACTATAATCTCAATGTAAAAGAATGAAAAGAGTGCGTGGATTAACAGATCAAGTTTCAAAATACATAGTTTTTCTTCCAATGAGAAGTAAAACAAGTTAATTAATATGTTAACTCATATTGTTCAAAGACATAGAAGGAAAAAAAGACATATAGAAATATACTTAACTTTGTGACCAACCTGTTAATTCCAGCTGCATTTACCAAGAAATTAACTCGACCTAAGTTCTTCTCTATCTCTTCAAATGTATTTTGAACATCATGTTCTTTGGCAACATCACAGCTCAATGCCAAATGATCTCCTATACAACAAAATTAGATCAGAATTACTAACAAAGTATAACCTGAATTTAAAAATGATTCAATACACATTTGTCAAGCATCTACTATGAGCTAGATCTGTTCTATCCTAAACATGAGATAAAACATGATTAGGTCCCCGATTCCTGATTTCGTGGAGTTCAGTCTAATAAACTGGATGGGGGCAGGTGGGTAACAAGAAATAAAGTACTTTGTATGATTCATCGAACAATATTTATAGCTTTGACATTGACCCCATGCTATGCAATTCAACAGTTTTCAGTGTTTTATATTCCTTTTTTTGAAACTTAGTGTCTCATTCAGTTAGGTTTTTGATGAATTGGTTTCCCGGCCCTGAAATAAACTCTTAAGATTTTTTTGTTTGTTTAACTATGTCCCATATATTATAATGACTATTGTTCAAGACTGACCATTAGGAGAGATACGACAAAGCAGGAAGCTGTTAAAAAAAAAAAAAATGCAGGCTTCCCTGGTGGCGCAGTGGTTGAGAGTCCACCTGCCGATGCAGGGGACACGGGTTTGTGTCCCGGTCCGGGAAGATCCCACATGCCGCGGAGCGGCTGGGCCCCTGAGCCATGGCCGCTGAGCCTGCGCCCCGCAAGGGGAGAGGCCACAACATTGAGAGGCCAGCATACGGCAAAAAAAAAAAAAAAAAAAAAAAGCTAAAACTTTTTTACTAAAAACAACTCTTACCTGCTTTTTAAACATATCCACTTTTTTTGAAATATTTAAATACCAAAAAAATTACTTCAAAGAAAGCATTCTTTATTTGATAATACACCTTTTACACAGTCTAACCTGTAGATTTTTAAAAAAACTAAACAATTATCTTCTGGCTAACCTTGCCTAATACATTACCATTAAAATTATCTCCTTAAACATTCGAAGACAGTAGGTCATTCGGGAAGTGACACTTTCTGGGTGAAAACCAGGCACTCATGAACCACGTAATTCAAGGAAATGCAAGGCCCCAGAGCATCTGCCTCTCTCTCGGCTCTTACCTGAAGACATGCTGGACCCACAACCCCTGAAACCCAACCAGCAGATTTCATCCTGTCCAGACAACACTGATGGCGTGGGGTGACGCAGAAGGACCCCCACGTTCTCGCCTCTTTGAATCTGAGCAAGAAGCATGGCTGAGATGCTCCCTGGTCCATAACGCACCCACTGCCCACGTAATCACTTCGGTGAAGCCGCCGGTGACGTTCCTGTAAAGGTGCCCCCCGCCCCCGACGGTGAACCCGGTGCCCCTGCTCCCGGCCCGCCTACTACCTCAACAATAGCTGCGAGCTCGGACCCTCACAGCACCCTGTCTCCCTACCCTCCAGAAACTGAAATTCGTAGAGCAACTAACAATCCATTCCTAATAAACGGGGGGAAATGGAATTCAAGTGCAATAACAAGGAATCTGGCGGAACAAATCTCATTGTCCCTTGGTGATTGTCACCAAAGCACCGTAGTGACGTCAGTGCCTTGGACACAGGAAAGCAGACCGGGTACAAGCAGGACTGGAAGGGCCGCGAAAGTCCTGGGCCGGCACTGCCTGCGCATGCGCACACGTACCGACGCGCAAGAACACGCAGGAGCGCCGGAAAGCCAGACCGCACCGCACCTGCGGCACGCACCGCCCCGCGCCCCACACGGTGAGCCTGAGCGGCCCGCGGAAGAGGGGGCCCACGACGGCTTCTCGGACCCGCACCGGCCGCGGTCCACACTCGCCGCGCAGCGGCGGGGCGCCCCCGGTCGGTACCCACCGCCCAGGTCCCCGGCCGCGGCTCTGGCCCCCTGCAGATTCCGGGCGACGATGGCCAGTCGGTAGCCTCTCTGGGCCATCAAGCGGGCCACCGCCCTGCCGATGCCCCGGGAGCCTCCGAACACGGCGCACACCCTGTCCATCTGGGACGGGGAGCCGCAGACCCGGAGGAGGAGACTACAAGAGCCGGCCCTTCCCACCGGCCTCGCGCCTTCACACCACGGCGGCTCCCACAAACTGAAGCGCCGCCCCAGGCCTCCCGCCGCCGGACTGGAGCCCGGGAGGGCGGAGGCGCCCAGAGCGCCACGTCAGCACGTCACGTCGGCGCGCCGACGTCAGTGCGCAGGGGTTACGGGCGCCACGCCCTCCGCGGACGCGAGCGTGGGCGGGAGAGACCGGGGGCGAGAGAGAGGGAGCGCGAGAGCCAGCTGGAAGGGGCCGCGCTGCATGCTGGGACTTGTAGTCTCGGTGCCGGCGGAAGGGCGCGGGCGCGGTGCCGTGGGTGGGGTGGGGGCTGCCCCGCAGTCGGTGGGCCCTGGGCTCTGGCTTTGCCAATACCCTGGACGCTGGATGTTCCGTCGTAAGATCAGGACCGTGCCGGGTTGGGACACGGTGATCACAGCGTTAGGACCCGGGATGGACTCTCCAGGTTGTGTTTGACTAAGACCTGAGGTCCTCCCGTGAAGGAGTGGACACCGGAGTCAGCGTCACAGCAGACCTTGGTCTTCCTGTTGTCCAGCTTGGCTCATGTGACCCACGCAGGATGAGGCCTTACAAACCAAACCGTGGGCGCGTCTGGAGCAGAGAAATGTTTCGTATAAGGCTGTAAGAGGGAAGAACACGCCTGACTCCATAGTGGGTCTGTTTCTTCCACTTTAACCTTTGTATTCTGTTGCTTTTACTTTTATTTAAGAATGTTGCCTGAAGCCTGAAATATACAGGAGAGCCAGTGCTCAAGGCTCTGCCCTTTAAGGGGACACCACTTTTCCATTCATACAGAGATAAAAAGTTGCAGAACAAAGAATAAGTTGGTCTAGTTGGAGGTTTACAGGAACATCGTGACCTTTGTGGAGAAGCTGCAAGAACAAGGGATTCCTACACAAAATGTGCAACAACCAGCCACACCCCCTCCCTCACCTGGCCTTTAAAATGCTTTGGCGGTTTTTGGGGCACAAGGCACCCATCTCCTTGCATGGCCCTGCAATAAACCTTTCTCTGCTCCAGAGTCCGACGTGTCAGTATTGTTGGCCTCACTGTGTGTCTGGCACATGAACTTGGTTGGGTAACAGTTTCAGGGAAGGAGTTTTTATGGGCACAGTTTGCTAGGAGGTCTGCGGAGTGTGTACCCCTCCTCTGATTGGTTGGTGGGGAGGTAACAGGGCGGTGCTCCAAGAATTTCAGTTATCAGCCTCTGGTTCCAACCAGTCTGGGTCCCCGTCGGCCTTAAGTCCCCATCCTCTGCCGGGTGGGCCCTTAGTTCCTGCAGAAGAGCTCAGAGACATGTATGAGGCTGTTATGCAGGTCCCCTGAGGAGAAACCAGGACTCTGCCCCATCTTGCGCTATTGGTTCTTTCTGCACCCCTCCGCCAATAAGTAACTGTTTGAATCTGCCCTTTGGAAGTCAGGAAAGGTCTAGGAAGCGGAAAGCCTTTTTCCTACGAACAAGAAATAGGTGACATGGAAAAGCTTTTATACCCGGGAGGGTCCCACACGGTCCTGCTCGGTTTCAATCCCCCCCCCCCCACCTTCTTTGATTCTCCTGCATCTTCGGGGAACAGGTGTCAGACAAGAAAAGGAATAACATTTTGGACAGAGGGGTTAATCATAAACGCAGTTTTAGGGGGACTCGGTTTCACCCGCCTGAAGGAGTGGGACAGGAGGGTCAGACTCAGCCTAGACCCCGCCCTCCCTCCCCCTGCCCCACCCAGACACACTGTTCTCAAAGAGAGCTGTTGTTGAGGCAGGTGCCCAGTCAACATACAGGAGGAGCTCAAGAAAGGCTAACTGAACGGTCTTGCCTCAGCATCCTCGGCTGCTGCAAACAAACAAAAATACTTACTGCAATTCTGAAGAGGATGTGCTCAGTGCTCTCTGGGTTAATAAGCTGAAAGTTGAGCATTTGTTACAATTTTACTTGATACAATCTTTATATTAAATGTTTCAGAAAAGTAAACCGTGGTCCCTACTACTAAAAAGTAGACCATGTGGGGGCAACAGGACAACTACACATGAAACACTAAGGAGCAGCGCACAATCACGAAGTGCAAAATTATCTTAACAGGAGAGCTCAGAGGAGAGGGAGGTCAATGAAGGATGAAGAAATGCATGGAGAAGCCGGATCTGAGGGCTGGATGCAGATTGAATGAAGGCAGGGAAAGAGCCAAAACAAAACAAAATCCTAAGCAAATTGAACATCATTTTTGTCCTACCTAGCTCCTGGAGGGATTTGCAGTGGCTTGCAAAAATATTTAGTAAAACCTCACATACAAAACTCTTTGCATAAGGAAAAAAAAAACCTCACATACATTAGGATGGCTAGTATTAAAAAAATAACTAATAATAACAAGCATTGGCGAGGATGTAGAGAAATTGAAACTCTTGGGCACTGTTGGTGGGAATGTAAACTGGTACAGTTGCTCTGGAAAACGGTACGGTGGTTCCTCAGAAAAATTAAAAATAGTCTTACCATATAATCCAGCAATTCCACTTCTGGGTAATTCCACTTCTCAAAAGAATTGAAAGCAGGGTCTTGAAGCAATATTTGTAAACCCATGTTCATAACAGCATTATTCATAATAGCTAAAACGTAGAAGCAACCCAAGTGACCATTGATGGACGGTGGACAAGCAAAATGTAGTACACGGATGCACACACACTGGAACATTAGTCACCCTTAGAAAGGAATTCTGCAATATGCTACAACATGGATGAACCTTGAGGACATTACACTAAATGAAATAAGGCAGTCACAAAACAACAAATGCTGTATGATTCCACCTATACAAGGTACTCAGAGCAGTCAGAATGATACAGACAGAAAGTAGGATGGAAATTGCCAGAGGTTGGGGAGGAGGAGGAAAGGAGAGTTGGTGTTTAACAGGTGTAATGTTTTTGCAAGATGAAAAGAGTTCAGGAGAGGCATGGTGGTGATGGAGGTTACCATATGGGTGTTACTTAATACTATTGAGCTGTACACTTAAAAATGATTAAGAAAGTAAATTCTATGTGTATTTTACAACAATTTTTAAAATTGGGGAAGAGAACAACCACAGCCATGCAAATATTAACATTGACAACAAGAACACTGAATTCAGTTTAAAGTTTCTTAATGGGGTTGTCTTTTGTCCCTAACGTATATAACAATCCTGTCAAAATACGGTGATTTAAGAGCACTTTAAATATTTCTTCTCTGAGGAGTTATAGCACAAACTTGATACTGGGTTGTTTTCAATTCTTAGAAATTATTTTGTGATTTTTTAATTTAATTTTGTCTTTTAATTATATAAAACATTTGCATGGTTCTTAAGTGTAAACCACAAAGCAGGTACATTCAGGGAAGCACAGCTTTCATCCTTGCTTCTGTTTCCTGTTCTCTTCCTACCCCTATAAAATGTTAAATTTTTATTTATCCTTCCATGCTTTCTTTTTGAAAATATTAGAAAATGCATGTCTCTTTCCTGTTTTACCCTCTTTCTTATACAAAAGTCAGACACTACAACAATTGTTCCACACTTTGCCCTTTTCAGGATAATAATATATCTTGGAGATCATGCCATGTTTCTTTTCACACTTGCACAGTCCTCCATATAGGGATTGTGATTGGCAGAATCCTAAAGACGACCCTCCCCTTCCCACCTCAGCTATTCAATCCAACACTAGCCTAGGAACCACTGGGAAGAGAATGTGAAGATGTAATTAAATCCCAATTCAATAACCTTAAAATATGTAGATGATCTGGGTGAGCCTAGTCTAATCAGGTGATGCTCTTAAAGCAGACCATTTTCTCTGGCTGGTGGCAGAGGAGAAGTCAAAGACACTGAAGCCTGCTCAACAACAAAACCCAAGGAATCCAGTCGAAAAATGGGCAGAAGACCTTAACAGGCACTTCTCCAAAGCAGATGTACAGATGGCCAAGAGGCACATGAAAAGATGCTCAACATCACTAATTATCAGAGAAATGCAAATCAAAACTACAACGAGGTATCACCTCACACCGGTCAGAATGGCCATCATTAAAAAGTCTATAAATAGCAAATGCTGGAAAGGGTGTGGAGGAAAGGGAACCCTCCTACACTGTTGGTGGGAGTGTAAGTTGGTGCAGCCACTATGGAGAACAGTATGGAGGTTCCTCAGAAAACTAAAAATAGAATTACCATTTGATCCAGCAATCCCACTCCTGGGAATATACCCAGACAAAACTATAACTCACGTACCGCAAAAAAAAAAAAAAAAAAGATACACGCACCCCTATGTTCATAGCAGCACTATTCACAATAGCCAAAACATGGAAACAGCCTAAATATCCATTAACAGATGAATGGATAAAGAAGATGTGGTATACAATAGAATACTACTCAGCCATAAAAAAGAATGAAATAATGCCATTTGTAGCAACATGGATGCAACTAGAGATTACCATGCTAAGTGAAGTAAGTCAGAAAGAGAAAGACAAATACCATATGATATCACTTATATGTGGAATCTAAAATATGGATTCTAATAAACTTGCACTGCCTACATATTTACACATAAAGTTACTGTATATATAAAAAATATTTTCAAGGACTCATGGGCTTGGTAATATTCAAAAGACATTATTGCTACATTTCAATATTCACCAAGAAAAGCCACAAAGTAATTTCAAACATTAAGCCACTGCAAAGACCTATCTACAAAACAGACTCACAGACATAGAGAACAGACTTGTGGTTGCCAAGGGGGAGAGGGAGGGAGAGAGAGGGAGAGGGATGGACTGGGAGTTTGGGGTTAGCAGATGCAAACTAGTATATACAGGATGGATAAACAACAAGGTCCTACTGTACAGCACAGGGAACTATATTCAATATCCTGGGATAAAACATATGGAAAAGAATATTAAAAAAGAATGTCTATAATGTAATGTGTATAAGTGAGTCACTTTGCTGTACAGCAGAGATAGGCACAGCATTGTAAATCAACTAGACTGCAATAAAAAAAAAATTTTTTTGAAAAAACAAAAGACAAAGACACTGAAGCCTAAGGGGGGATCCAGGGCCTGAGACATGTTCCTGCCGGCCTCCAGGAAGGAAGCAAACAGCTCTGCTGTGAACTGCTCACTGGAGGCTGAGAGCAAGCTAAAAACCATCAAGAAAATAAGGACTCCAGTTCCACAGGGACAAGGAGGTGTGTTCTGCCAACCAACAGTGAGATAGGAAGAGGATCCAAGCCTCGGGTGAGAATTCAGCACCAGCCATACCTGGACCCCAAGTATGTGAGGAGTGGCCCAGGAGTGCTGACCCACAGGAGCTGTCAGATTAACAAACGTGTGTTCCCTTTTAAAAAAAAATACATGGGTAAATTTTAAAAGGCAAAGGAGACCACCTTCACCCCTCAAGGCAAGGAAAATAACATGGGGTCAGTGGAAAGGTTATATAAATCAAGCCATGCTATAAGAATCTCTGCAGTACTAAAGAAGAGATGCATATGTGATTCTGAGTTTCCTAGTGGTCAAAGCAAATAAGGATACACGATTAATTACAAGTTGTAATTTCTATAAGAAGTGAATATGCTGGTTGTACAGCAAAGAGGTCTGAGTGATGGTTCCTCCTCATGGGTCTCATAAAAGGCACCCTGAGCATTACAGTGGGCTTTGCTTGTCCTGAAAAAACTATACTGTAAGGTCATTTTATAGCATCTATTTTTATTAGAGGACAGAACACCAAAACAGACTTTATTAAAAGTGAGTGTAATAGGAATGTAAACAATATAAGCAAACATCCAGACACAAGAATGGGTCTTTGGGTATTTGAAACATTGAGGAGATAAGCCTGATTACAGGAAAGTTGGGATAGTGCTGGGTTACAGAGGCTTTAAAACCAGATGCAGGCGTTAAACAGGGAGGCGCTTTAACCCTAGAAGTCACAAGATAAAAGCTGAACTTAAGAACATGGTGTATATCAGGGTGGGTTAGACCAAATTTGTCTAAGCCTCTGTGTGACCACACACTCGTATGCAACCTTGGAAAACCTGTTTTAGACAAATTACCGGTATATGTGTCAGTCTAAATGCCAATTATCAGTACATTCCTGGCATCCAGCATCACGGGGCAAAGCAGAGAGGTTCAATCCTTATGACAAGTTCTGTCAATTTCAATAGGAAAAGGGTTATACTTTTTTCTGCATGTTGTTTTAGCAAAAACCCTGGTTTTTAGATGTATTGCATCTACCACAAAGATTACGAACCTAGGAGACAAGGTGACATTCAAATTCTCAGAGCTTTCTGATGTTCCTCTCTGTGTATACACACCAGTTGTTAGGAGGAGCTGCTCTTTTGCCACTTACTTCGGTTTAAACCCCAAGGCAATCTCCCCCCTCTTAGTGCAATGTCACTGCCATCCCAGCTGAGGACGCGCATCACAGCAAATCAGCCATCAGGCGGGAGGGCTGCAGCAGGACAGGGTCTCCCGGACCCCCTGAGAGCAGAAGGAGGGTCTGTAAATTAACCTGGGTCTCCCTCCCCGGCAGGACAGTGAAGAAAACCATGAGCATGGGCCACCTCTGGTCTTTCCTTCTCACGCCACACGTCACTTTTGTGATAACATGTTGACTATATTTTACACTTTAATCTAAACCAACCTAAGAATATATTTCTCTTGACTCCAATAACTGGAGTCACGCGAGAAAATTCCTTATGTATAAAGACTATTGTACACAGTTTTAAATGTACATATTTTGTATTCTTTTTTCTTATTACAAACGGAATACCATTTAATTGCAAGAAGAATTTTAGAAAAAACTATATTTTTAAGGTAAATAAAAACTAACTGAAAGTGTTGTTATACACTTTAAATGGATGAATTATATGGTATGTGAATTATATCTCAATGAAACTGTTATTAAAAAAATTAATTGAAAGCCCACTGTCCTTGTACATGACGTTTAAAACGGCAGCTAACTGTAAGTGGGTTTCTTTCACGGGTATCCTTATAAGCCAAGATTTACAACACCCGAGATTCCTAATCTGCAGAAATTAATAAGAAATTCATAATTATGGTTTGATATTTGGGGGGAAATCTCTACATAACACGCCGTACTAAGCATCTCCAACTTAGCAGGCCCACGACTCCTCCCAGCCGTTTAGGCCGTGGGGACCCGCGGTGCCCAGAGGGCGCGTGGACAGCCCAGCTCCTCAGTACAGCCCGTGCTCTTATTCCCAAGAGGGAGGTTAGAAAGCTGCCTTAGATACAACTTTCGTGATGAAAAAGCAGCATCGGTTTTCTCTTGACATTCTTCTAGCCAGTCTGCCAGGTCATCTAAGCTGTAAGGAGCGTCCTTTTCACGATTTACGTTAGATTATTTCATCTTGAATGGGGACAATGTGTCCGTGAGCACTCTTATTCTGTTGGGTTGGCATCCTTGCCACAGAGAAGGGCATTTGTGCCCAAGGACGCCTTCTGAACCTACCCCGCCGAGCGCTCAACTGCATAAGGCGAAAACCTGGAGTTTATTCCTACCCTCCGCACCCAGGCCGCCTCCAAGCAGAGTCCTGCTGCTGCTCCAGCCTGCACTCCTCCTCAAGCACAGCCGGGCCCGCCTCCGGGCCCTGGGCCTGAATGACTGGAACAGCTGGGCAGCGGTCCCCCAGGATCGCGCCCTCCCGTCTGCCCTCCCCTCCACAGAGGGCTCCCCCTGAGGTCACGTCCGCTCCTCTGTCCCCGCCACGAAGGCTCTGCAGCAGCTCCCCACCCTGCGCGTGACAAGGCAGCGCCCTCCCGATCTGGCCCCCGCTCCCGCCTGCTCGCCCTCGCCCACCACGCGCTTTCCATCACTGCTCCTGCGGGACAGGGCTTTGCAATTCCCCGAGTGACATGTCCCTTCCCACCTCCGTGCTGTTCCAAACGTGCGGCAGGAGGGAAGGGGGCAGGGTACAACCTCTCAAAGAAGGACATAGCCCTTGGGGATAGGACATAAACTGGTTAGAACCGACTAGGCTCAAGATGGAGGAAGGTTCCACTTCCAGTGGACGTTGAGCCTCCGTGTATATTTACGCTCACTGTAACACATCAGCTAAGTGACACACCCAGCAGTGCCGTGACAGTTCAGAGGCCGACCATAAAAGGCCAAAAAGTGGGCAGTGGCCCAATTCCTGGAAATCCCCACCCTTTCCCCAAAATAGTTAGAATAATCCTCCTGCTCATTAGCCTATGGAATTACCCAGGCTAAAAAACTAACCACCCCATATTTGGGGGCCTCTCGCCTTCTGAAACGGCCCACACTCTGTCTATGGAATGTGTACCTCTCTAAAAAAAACCCACCTCTTACCCATCGCTTTCTCTCACTGAATTCTTTCTGCAATGAGACATAAAGGACCTGAGCTTCATTAAGTCCTGAGACCAGGTGTGTGATCGCAATTAAAAGACAGTGAGTTGAAGTCCCACTCTGAGTTGTGTGGTTTCAAATGCTGTCTGCCCCACCTCCAGGGCTCTCACTTCTTCTCCTGGTGACATCAGATTTATCACTCAAGACATGGCCCAAGCATCTCTTCCAGGGAAGCCTTTCCTGATCCAGCAGGACACGCTGACGCCCTCCTTCCTCCCTCTCCTTAACTTGTGTGTGTGTCTCTAAGTCTGTGTTTCGTGGAAGGATCCTGACCTCTGAATTCAGGAAATTTCAGGAAGACACTGAATAGACTTCCGGGGATCTGCGAACATCGCAAGTCACATACAAAATCTTGCATCCATTTCAAATAAGTAGCTTCCGGGAAGAGGGACCACTTCTTTCACCAGGTTCTCAAGGGGAACTTTACCTTCACGGGTTAAAAACTCTCTAAACTGCACTAAATTGTGAGCTCTTTGAATGTAGACACGATCACATTACGTTTTGTTTCCCTGTTTGTAGCTTAGTTCCTAGGGCTTGTGAACACTAAATGCATTAGCTAAAGGCTGAAAAAATGAGGGAAAGAAATAACTCATTTTAAAAGAATTTATTGCTATGGGTAAGAACCAGTGTTGGCTGTAGCTATGATTAAAATAGACCTGGTTGCTGCTTTCATTGGGAAAATAATCTGGCAAGGGAGACACACATGAAACAATTAATCATGCAATTGCTATTTCACTGCAGTAGTGGGAAGGCCTGTAAGGCAGAAGGACAGGGCGCTAGCAGAGGGCTTTGATCCAGTCTGCTAGTGGGGGTCTGAGGTCAGAGAAGGCTCCTCTGAGGTCTTAATGCTCATAAAGTAAAAGAATAATAACTAAGAAATATTACCAAGAGTGATAACTACATTTACTATCCATCAGTATGTTAAAAGGTTAGCTAGGAGACAGCATTATTTATACATAAAGAATACAAATCCTGACTTAAGAGATCCCTTTGATTCATGAAGGAGATTTTCTAGTGAAGGCAGGTGTTCCTCCTTGATGAGATCACTTAATTTGACATTTCACCAGGAAGTACCATGGAAGAGTGTAATCCTGAAATTTTATGTCCTTTTAAAAAAAAATCTGCCCCCAATTTTCTAATAGTGTAAGGCCAGCTCTGGATACTTAAGATCAAGCCCCTAGGGCAGCATGTCTGCCAGGCTCAGTGTCCCAGAAGTGGTTCTGAGTCTGGCCTCCGTCCTCTGACCACCCCCCGCCCCACTGCCCCCAGCATCCCATTTCTACCTCTGCCCTCTGGCTGGAGGGTAAGCTCATCTGCTGCATCTCCCAGACTCACGGGAGCTTCCCCATCCCAGCCCCTCATCCGACTGGTCTGTGTCAGAGGCCCTGGCCGGCTCAGGCCCCTTCTCGGGGCCCTGACTCACTGGGACTCTGCACGGTCCCACCCCTCCAGGTTCTCCTGGGGAAGCCAGACTCCACATTGTGTGTCAGCATCTGAGATGGGCCTGAACCCGCGGCTCCTGCATCTCCAGGTCCTGCCGCGTGGCTGCAGGTCTTGTTGGAATGATCACAGCCTGTTGTTCCTCATCCACAGCTGCAGAGACCCATCCCGAGTTATGCCGAGCAGAAAACTGGGGCTCCTCAGACACACACAAAACTTCTAACTAAAATAGACCACAGTGCTGGGGACTGAACTGTACCCCCCCACACACAACAAGGTTCATCTGTTGATGCCCTCACCCACAATGGGACTGTATTTGGAATAGGGCCTTTCAGGAGGTAATTAAGGGCTGCCTTAGTCTGTCTGGGTGGCTTATGAACAACAGACATTTATTTCTCACAGTTCTGGAGGCTGGAAGTCAGAGATCAAGGCACAGGCAGATTCAGTGTCTGCTGAGAACCATCTTCTGGTTCACGGCCAGCCGTCTGTCACCGTGTCCTCACTGGCAGTGGGGCAGGGACCTCTCTGCAGTCTCTGTTGTAAGGGCACTGACCCTGTAACAGGGAAGAACCAAATCAGACTACATGTTGGATCTGTTTCTTTTACTTTACCTTTGCTTTCTGCTGTTTTTTGTTCACTAAAAGGATACTGTCTATACATAATGGCCTGCCTCAGGGAACCCTGCCCCTCTGCCTGAATGTTAAACCAAAGTGCCTTTGTTCAGGGAAACATCCGGACCCTGTTCCACCTGTGGATGACTACAAGAAAGAAGAAATTAACACATCACCTCCCCGAGGCTGGCCATTCCAGGTGATATTTGCAAAACTTATGGCCTTTTACTTTACTTCCCCATCTCCCCCTCTCTGTGCTATAAAAGAAACTGGCATCCAAACCCTGAGAAGATGATTATTTTGAGACTTTAGTCTGCCATCTGCTCAGTCTGCCGCCTTTCCGAATAAAGTCGTATTCATTGCCTCAACACCTCGTCTCGGATTTATTTGTTCTGAGGTGAGCAGAGCAAGCATGGACTTGGTAACAAATTTGGCAAGCCAGCCAGGAAACTTGCTGCTCGTGGCTAGCTGGCCCCAGTGAGGGAACATTGGAGCAAGGCCCTAGCAGCTGCCAGGACCATTTGTCCTGAGGATCTTCCCTTCAAAATTCCCTGAAGCAGCACCGGCTACCCCAGCGCTTGGCAGTTGAAGCAAGGAACCGACCAACTTTTGCAAGTCCTCGGACTCGATTTTGTAGGGTAAGTCTACCCAATTTGGTAACCGGTTCATTTGTTTTCGTCTTGGTCTTGTTTTGGTTTTGTGTATCCTTTTGTGTTGGGAGTTGACAGACTCGACTTTGTAGGGTGAGTCACTCTGGTGTGCATACTGGGAACATATTCCCCTCTCAATTTGGGCTTTTTCTTTACAGGATAAGCCAGTTTGTTTGATTGGGGTACCCTGTTCCAACAGGTACCAGGTACAATTCCTCCAAGGGGGAGTCGTTGTTGGACTCTGATTTGGAGCCGGTTCATTGGGATCTAGTTCGTTGGTTTTGTAGGGTAAGTCTACCCAATTCGGGAACCGGCTTGTTGGTTTTCATCTTGGTTTTGTGTGCATCAATGCTAGAGTTTGTTTGGACCTTTTGTGTTGGAATTTGTTTGCGCCTTTTGTGTTTTGGTGTTATCAAACTTATAAAAATGGGAAATACTCCATCTATCCCGAAGGAGAGCCCTTTGGGGCATATATTAGATAAATGGGTGAAACATAGCCGTGAGCCTATGACTAAGAAAGACATGATGTACTATTGTAATAGGGTGTGGACCCAATATTTAAGATCATAAGAGCAATGGCCCCTGAATGGCCCACTCAATTATTATATGATCTCACAGTTAGAAGTGTTTTGCAAAAGAGCAGGCTGCACTGGCAGTTGTTCCAACTGCCCCCCAGCCCCACGACACGCGGCCATCATATTCACTGCCTTCTATTTCCCCTACCCATGGGGATCAAATAGAAGTTTCTATGTTAACCTCCAGAGCACAGGAGCCTGATTTAGTATCACCATCTAAGACCCGACAGGACACCCAATTTGGACCGAGAGCCACTTCTGCAGCAGGGCAATTTCCCTTGTGCCAACATCCTGTAAGAGGCCAGGGACTCCCTTGTACTTGAGGCATCCGATTCTAGTTTCCCTACAGGAGCCCCAGGTAACTTGCACAGTGGGGAACAAGTTGATTGACTACCTTCCCTATTTATCTTAAGAGGCTTGTAAATATTACACAAAGGGGAAACAAAGTATGCTAGGAAAAACTTGCCTGTAACTTTGAGATGCAAATGACCTACCTAGTCTTCTCAGGAACCCTCATCTCTTCCATCTTTTCAAAATGCAATCTTTAAAAAGAGGGTAAGGTAATTTAGAAATTGACTTGTCAATGATAAATAAAAAACCTAAGTGTCTTTTCTGTAAAAATTCAGCCATCTAGACAAGTGAGCTTGATTTGTTCCATTCTGCCAGAAACCTAATCTTAATTCAAACTCTTTTTGTAAACTGGTGGGCTTTACACTGCTGTACCTGACTCAGGGCTGAAATTTTGAAATGAAAACTATGATGTCTCTGTTTGTCTCCTTGTATGAATCTTTTTGTATAACACTGCTGAGGTTGATTTGTGGATGAACTCTATTTAATTGGCTTAAAGACAAGCACAAACCAAACAATTCTAAATACAAGAAAAATTAAGCTAAATGAGTTTCAGGTTCACATGAACTGAGAAATACTCAGTATTACTGTTTGTTAATCCAATTAATATAGACATGTCATTAGAGTCATCACCATTAAGTTTAATACTTTTATTGTGCCTAGGTTTTATATAAGCTAAATAAAATCTTGTTATGTGTCTTGCAAATTTGTCAGCAAGGAAAAGTAACTTGATGTGAAGAAACTTTTAAGGAAAGAAAATGCAAATGAAATAAGAGCTTTAGGTGAACTTTTTAAAATAATCATCTTTTAAGAATGTCTATCTAAAATTAATCTCTCCAGATACTCAACAACTTGAAAGTTAGAATAGTGCTAAAATAAGTTAAGTGATGGAAGGTTTATGGAAAGTGGACCCCAAGAAAAGAGTTTTGTACATGGTCAGGATTCACTAAGTTTAAAATAAGTTTAATTGAGTAAATAAATTTTAAAAGTAAGTTGGTGCAAAACTTGAATTTGGCTTTTCTCTCTGTTAAGACAACAAGGTTTCTTAAGATTTTGAACTGCCTTTGATAACAAATTTTAAGTTTCTCTACCTTTTAAGTGATCTGGTTCTGTATTTGCCTTTGAAATCTTTTATTGTTACTTCGGCTAAGCGAGTAACTATTGTTTCACAGTGACCTGTAATCCTATCTGACTGTTTTAGATCCTTTTGATATTTTTTTACAAAACTTCCCAAATCAAATTATAATGAAGTTCCTTTGACCTCTAGCTAACTCTGGGATGCTTCAAAGGACCCCTGAAACACCCTAAAGAGAGATATTAACTAATTAGGTTCACTTGGTATGTTAAACTACATGGGAAGTGTTGTCAAACAAGTAATAAATCTTCTTAGGTTATATTTTATGGCAAATGATACAGGTATTCTAGAAATTATATGGAGTTCCTAAAATTTGGTATGTCCTGGTAAAATGTTATCAGTCATAATTCTAGTTATTATCTGAAAGTGTTGCATGTCACAATAGTAACCAAATTACTTTGTCAACTGCATGGTAATCAGATTTAAATGTGCCTTCTTAAGTATTTTGTCATTATAGACAGTTATGGTTTCACTCTGATGCCTTGGCAAAAGTGCTTCCTCTCCAAGATTTATAGAAAGGACCTTTGGATAAATACAAGTTTCTGGCTTTCAGACCATAATGCTGAACTGGGTAAGAAATTGAAGAATTCTAATGGGAAACCTGATGGCTTCATAAAGCGGTTAACAAGAAGGATTAGTTACATAGGACTGAGTAAAGTGGTGAATATGGTTGTAATTTTTATGGTTTCTATCTGAAAAATGACTGGTTTAAACCTGTGTTTTCCAGGTGTAAGGGAAACCTTCCCCTTAAACTAATTATGACTTACAATAATTTGGTAAATTATACCTTTGTAAGCCAAATTGTTTGTACTTTGTATCTCCCTGCTGCACTATGTCTTTGTCAATGTTACTAGCTGCATTACTTATATCCTGTCTATTTTATAAGATTGTTGTCTCTTACAGTACCCAGTGTGTAACCAGGCTTCCAACAAAACTTCTATGGCTAAACGAGGAAGTAGATCATATTTATAACATAAGATAATTGTAATAGTGTGATTCTAGCTATGGGAAGAAGCAACAAGGGAAAATGTTTCCTGGATCATAATTAGATAGAGGATCCAGAGAATCTTTAATTATCAATAGGGCCTAATCCAAAATCTAGCACCTGGAGTGACATATCAAGAATTTTCGCCTGACCTGGGATGAGCCTCCCAGCGCTGTTGACAAAATTTGATCCTGAAATGTCTCCCAAATATTGGTCAAAACCCTGACCAAGAGGAGACGATATGAGAAATTGAGTATTTCCTGCCACATCAGTCATTAGCGATTTCAGCCCTCCAACGTGAGCCTGTGAGCCCTGAGGGAACTCCGGATATGAAAATACAGGATACAGGCCCCAGAGAGCTGAGATGCATATCAAGAGAGTGATTTCAGTGAGCCCAGACTCCTGCATTTTCCCATACAGAGAAAAATGCTAAATTCCTTAACTTGAGATGGTGCCTCCCGGGCTTGAAGCCCTCACAATTCCCACTGAATAGATCATATAACTCTCAACTTCTAGGTTGTGAGGGTTTTTGGTTTGTTTGTTTTTGTTTTTAAGGCTACAGGTGTAAAAAAGATACTTTCCAGAGAGGAACAGAAGAGACAACGTTTGGAACACTGGCACCGATGGCGGACACTCCCAGAAAGATCCATCTGACGAAGCCATTAGAATGGTCATCACCCCTTTTTCCACAAGATTATGGAACGGACACTGACAGTGGGGAATTGTAACAGCGAAGAGCCAAATCTGACTACACGTTGGATCTGCTTCTTTTACTTTAACCTTTGCTTTCCCGCTGCTTTTGTTCACTAAAAGGATACTGTCTATACATAATGGCCTGCCTCGGGGAACCCTGCCCCTCTGCCCCTGAATGTTAACCCAAAGTGCCTTTGTTCAGAGAGGCATCCTGACCCCGTCCACCTGTGGCTGGCTGCAAGAAAGAAGAAATTAACACATCCCCTCCCCGAGGGAGGCTGGCCATTCCAGGTGATATTTGCAAAATGTATGGCCTTTTTACTTTACTTCCCCATCTCCCCCTCTCTGTGCTATAAACGAAATTGGCATCCAAACCCGGAGAAGACAAGACGGTTGTTTTGAGACTTTAGTCTGCCATCTTCTCGGTCCGCCGGCTTTCCCAATAAAGTCGTATTCGTGCCTCAGCACCTCGTCTCCGATTCATTGGCCTGTTGTGAGGTAAGCAGATGGAGCTTGGACTCGGTAACAACCCCATTCCCCAGGGCTCTACCCTCTAGACCTGATCACCTCCAAAGCCACCCCCCCGCCCCCCGCCATCATACCATCATACTGGGGGTTAGGATTTCAACATATGAATCTGGGGGGAGACAAACACCCAGTGTATAGCAAGGGTGGGGCCCTAATCCTACAGGACTGGTGTCGTTGTAAAGAGAGGAAAAAGAGACACCAGTGATCTCTCTCTCTCTCTTTTCCTCTGTCCCTCTCTGTGCACACAGGGGAAAGGTCATGTGAGGACAGAGAGAAGGCCGCCATCCACAAGCCAGGACTAGCTCTCATCAGAAACCAACCTGACGGCACCTGGGTCTTGGATCTCTAGGCTCCAGAACTGCTAGATTTTGTTCCGGCCGCCCCCCGTAGACTAACACAATAGGACTATCACTTTCTTCTTTCCTACAACCGAGCCACAAAGCGACATCTTTGCTGGATAACACCACGCAGCCCGCTGAACACGTGAGTTGAGTTAGGAAGAGAAATGTCACCATGAGATCAAAAGCATAGAGACCATGGACCTCATTCTCGTCACTTGCCATCACTCGCAGACATCCAGACGCCTACGACCTCTCTCCCGTCTGCTGGCCAAAGCTCACTTTTAGGGAGGACTTTAAAATCCCTTCCCTCTAAGTGTCATAAATAATATAATAGCACGGGGCACGAAGTTGCTTAGGGACATGAGAATTTAACTGAGAGCCCAGTGTTAAGCTAAAGGAATGACAATCTAACCGTGAAGTAATATCTGGCATCCACCTGTCCAACAGCATAACTGTTGTGAGCTCAGGGTTACCCTCGACAGCAGCACAAAGCTCTGGGATGAGAGGACGGAGAAGCAGCCACCTCAACCGTGGGAGCCCCAGGTGACGAGAGATGGTACACAGTAGGTGATGATGTCACGTGATGAAGGCACTAATATAACTGTGGACCAGGTGCTGTGGGAGCACAGGGCTTCCGACTTGGGCCAGGGAGTGAAGGTGTGCGTGCGTGTGCATGTGCATGTACTTCTATATGTATGCACACATACACACAAAAACAGAAAACATTATTACAGGTACTATTATAGGCATGTGTACATTATCGTATTTATGTATTGTGTATACATGTGTATATGTATACATACATATACACGTAAAATAGATGTTATTATAGACATGTATTATAGGCATGTGCACATGATACATATGAATATGTGTACACGTGTATATGTGTGTGTACATCTATTATATGTACAAATGCACATACATACCCACACATAAAATAGATAACATTTTATTTTAGGTATTATAGGCATGTGTACATTATCATATTTATGTATTGTGTATATGTGAGTGTGTGTATATCTATTACATACACATAAAATAGATATTATCATAGGCATGTATTATTATAGGCATGTGTACATCACATGTATGAATATGTGTACACATGGGTATATGTGTGTGTGTACATCTATTAGATGTACAAATGCACACACATACCGACACATAAAATAGATAACATTTTATTATAGGTATTATATTATAGGCATGTGTACATTATCATATTTATGTATTGTGTATATGTGAGTGTGTGTATATCTATTACATACACATAAAATAGATATTATTATAGGCATGTATTATTATAGGCATGTGTACATCACATGTATGAATATGTGTACACATGGGTATATGTGTGTGTGTACATCTATTAGATGTACAAATGCACACACATACCGACACATAAAATAGATAACATTTTATTATAGGTATTATAGGCATGTGTACATTATCATATTTATGTATTGTGTATATGTGAGTGTGTGTATATCTATTACATACACATAAAATAGATATTATCATAGGCATGTATTATTATAGGCATGTGTACATCACATGTATGAATATGTGTACACATGGGTATATGTGTGTGTGTACATCTATTAGATGTACAAATGCACACACATACCGACACATAAAATAGATAACATTTTATTATAGGTATTATAGGCATGTGTACATTATCATATTTATGTATTGTGTATATGTGAGTGTGTGTACATCTATTATATGTACAAATGCACATACATACCCACACATAAAATAGATAACATTTTATTATAGGTATTATAGGCATGTGTACATTATCATATTTATGTATTGTGTATATGTGAGTGTGTGTACATCTATTATATGTACAAATGCACATACATACCCACACATAAAATAGATAACATTTTATTATAGGTATTATAGGCATGTGTACATTATCATATTTATGTATTGTGTATATGTGAGTGTGTGTATATCTATTACATACACATAAAATAGATATTATCATAGGCATGTATTATTATAGGCATGTGTACATCACATGTATGAATATGTGTACACATGGGTATATGTGTGTGTGTACATCTATTAGATGTACAAAGGCACACACATACCCACACATAAAATAGATATCATTTTATTATAGGTATTATTATTATATTATAGGCATGTGCACACCATTATATGTATGTATATGTGTACATATATGTGTATATGTTTGTGAGTGTGTATGTGTGTAAAAGCCATTACTAAAAGAACAGCTGATGCTCACTGGATACTTAAATACCACATGCCAAGTCCACTGTTCACTTGTGTTTAATCCTCACAACAAACTATGCTGTAGAATAATACTATTAGCCCCGTGTTTGTGAACAAGGAACCCAAGGCCCCAAGAGGTTCAAGTGTCCGGATGACACAGCAGCGAGTGGCAGAACTGGGTTTCTCCCCCGGAGCCCGAACATGGACCGCGTGCACACGTGAGCCCAGTGATGGGTTCAGGGGCCATCACTGCCACACGAACCCAGCAGGGCTGGGCCCGGGGCCTGTGTGAGGGGGCGGGCTGGGCTGGGCAGGCACCCCCAGCAGCTCAGACAAACTCCCACCCTCCCCGGGGGGTGCCAAGCAAGAGCTCTGTGATCAATGCCAAACGGACATCATCTAGTCTCCTGGACAGACTACTGTGCTTTTCTCTTCGCAAAGTAGCTGAGCTCAATGCCCCATGAAATCCATGAATGTTTTGTTCCAAGTAACTAGTAATGGGCCTGGCGCAGCATGTAACATACAACATGCAGGGAAACGGAATAGGAGGTGATGACATCTGAGGAGAGATACATGAATTTTGTAAAAAGTGAAACAGCTGCCAATTCTTACATGGAATAAGAATCTGTCCCCTCTGGGAAGTAGCGCTCAGGATTTGCTTAAGTTAGGAATTTAAGGAGCAAATATTTATGGGTCCCTACACAACTGATGAGCCGGAAAAAAAATGTGCCAGAATTCATCTTCTAATTTTAAAAAGTGACATATTAATTTATTTGGCTCTGTTATTAGGCTAACCCCTAGACCATAGTAATTTAAAATAAACAAATGCAAAGTGGCTGATCCTTAACCAACACTCTGGAAAATATCCTTTCCCCCTTTTGCTGAATAGAGAGAGAATAAATCAGTGGAAAAGAATTTGTGTAGAAGGTGACAAACTAAAATGTGAATACTTTCAGTCAAAGTGAAGACTTAGTCTGCTATTTCAGGCAAGACTCGATACATAAATATGAGATTGGCAACACAGCATCACATTTAACTAGGATTAGACTGTCCTAGCTGTACCAGAAACTGTGTTATCTTGAGTAAGTTATTAAACTCTCCAGGTAAAAGTGTCTTTAGAGAAATGGAGAAAATAACATTCATGAGAGGTGATTCACAAGCAGAAGATGAGTCGGTCCACCTCATCATTATCAATAATTAGCAGGACCTTCTTCTAGTGGGAATTCCAGGACATGCACTGCGAACCACGGCTCTGTAATCACTATCTGTGGTCTCGCCTTAGCTCATTCGTCTAGTTTCTCCACTTAAAAAGCATTCTTTCCCTCAGTTTTTTTTTTCTTCCAATATCTATCAATTCCTTCTTGTATCTCAGACAAAATGTATCGACCACCTTCCTGGTTTCTAACTTCTACCCCTTTCATTCCTTTCAAATCAATGGATAAAAGAGTATTTGTTTCCTGAGGACTCAACTCAGACACATTTCTTTATTTGTAAAGGATTAATCTCAGATACGTTTCTAAAGTTCCGGTCCTCAGAATGACACTGAAATACATGGTGAAGTGTATTTTTCTATTAACACGTAGCACATCCTCCTTATGTAGAATTCTTGGAGCTGTTTTTTTTTTTTTTTTTTTTTTTTTTTTTTTTTTGCGGTACGCGGGCCTCTCACTGTTGTGGCCTCTCCCGTTGTGGAGCACAGGCTCTGGACGCGCAGGCCCAGAGGCCATGGCTCACGGGCCCAGCCGCTCCGCGGCATGCGGGATCCTCCCGGACCGGGGCACGAACTCGTGTCCCCTGCATCGGCAGGCGGACCTTGGAGCTGTTTTGAAGCTATGGATAAAGTGGTGAATCAAACAAAAATGACATGTGCTTAACACCGCGAGCACTGGCTGTGAATTCCCCAAAGGGTCAGCGCATCCTCGTCTTGTCTGTAAAGGAGAAATGTCAATACAAACCAGCCTTAGAGCAGTGGTATAAACAGTACCTCAAAAACATGGGATTTCTGTGGGAAGCACCACAAAATAGCAATATATTAATTTCATTACATAATCTAAGAATAACCTTAGTAGCAGAAAACACAAACTGCCTATTATGCATATCTAATATTTTAAAATAATATATCACAAACACAGGTCCACATCAAGGAGGGAAGGCTAACGCCAAAACTGTGTGATCAGCTATTTTCAAGTTTTCTATTGACATTTGACTAGTACTTCTTTGTTAATTTGGGGGAATCACCTAGGCATTTGTGAGGACCCAAACCAGAGTGCAAAAATAATAATTGGAGGAAAAATTTTTAATTGAGAAAAGTCTATTTTCTGAGCACGAAGCCAAGACCTCGGTTTTCGGGGCAGCAGTGGGACCCCTGAGGGTGGGTCCCAGGCAGCACGTGCACAGATGCACAGAGGAGAGGGTCGCTCGCTGTGTCCCCTTGGGGGCCTTGGGGTCTGGGGAGCTGTGGAAACCACAGTCATTGTGTTCCTGTCATAGGGCTAATTCTAGTGGGGAAGACAGACGTGGAATAAGTACTTCTAGTTGTGACAAATGTTCTGAAAGCAAAGTGCAGGAGCAGTGTCCCTAAGGAAATGACATTTAAGAGAGAGAAAGAGTTAATCACATGAGGAGGGCCGTGGGGCTGGGGTTAAACGTGCAGAAGAGAGGCGTGGGCACCTGGCTGCGCGCTGATGTGGGATAGAAACTGATCCAGAAATTGAATATTGGGCCACAGCGCTTGAAGCTTGTCGGGGAGGGGATGGTAAATTCAGATGAGGAGGAGGAATAAGCGTGGTGATGCCCCATGACACCAGTCCTCATAGGACACATTGTGGATTTTGGAATGGATCTTAAAGAAAAGAGAAAGCCATATGAGATTTTTAAAAGACGAGCTTGGCAACACTAGGGAAATGAAATGTGGGAACCAGACGGCAGGCCATTGTAGTAACCCAGGTGTGAGATTATGGGGGGTTTGACTGGGGTGGCTGTAGTGAGGATGGAGAAAAGTCAATGGATTTCAGAGGAAAACCAAGAGGACATGGAATTTTTAAAAGTATTTTCATAGAACAATTTAACACAGAGACCAGGAGTATGAGCGGACCCGAGAAACAAGTGGGGTCGCTGGACTCACTGAGGGTCCACTCAAGGCTGACAACTGTGTCACCTACCCCCAGAAATAATCTGCAGTCCAGGTGTACTGGGCCACCCAGAGGCGTTGATTTTTCCAGGCAGCTGTGGAAAATGAACAACTCAGGAAAGTCAGTGGACAAGAGAGTGACTGAGAGTCTAGGTTCAGTCCAATCCCTATCAAATTACCAATGGTGGGACTTCCCTGGTGGTGCAGTGATTGAGAATCCGCCTGCCAATGCAGGGGACACGGGTTCAAGCCCTGGTCCGGGAAGATCCTACATACCGCGGAGCAACTAAGCCTGTGAGCCACAATTACTGAGCCCACGTGTCACAACTACTGCAGCCTGTGTGCCCAGAGCCTGTGCTCTGCAACAAAGAGAAGCCACTGCAATGAGAAGCCTGCACACCGCAACAAAGAGTAGCCCCCGCTCACAGCAACTAGAGAAAGCCCATGCACAGCAACGAAGATCCAATGCAGCCAAACAATAAATAAATAAATAAATTTATTTAAAAAAATTACCAATGGCCCTTTTCACAGCACTAGAACCACAAATTTTACAATGTGTAAGAAGACACAAAAGACCCTAAATAGCCAAAGCAATCTTGAGAAAGAAAACAGGAGCTGGAGGAACCAGGCTCCCTGATTTCAGACTATACTACAAAGCTACAGTCATCAAAACAGTATGGTACTGACACAAAAACAGAAATACAGATCAATGGAACAGGACAGAAAGCCCAGAAATAAACCTACACACCTATGGTCAATTAATCTACGACAAAGGAGGCAAGACTGTACAAGGGAGGGATGACAGTCTCTTCCACTGCAGGGGGTGCGGGTTTGAGCCCGGGTCAGGGAACTAAGATCCTGCATGCTGCGCCGTGCAGCAAAAAAAAAAAAAAAAAAAAAAAAAAAGGAAATAGGTAATCAACAAGGACCTACTGTATAGCATAGGGAACTCTGCTCAATATTCTGTAACAACCTAGAAGGGAAAAAAATTGAAAAAGAATAGATACATGTATATGTATAATTGAATCACTTTGCTGTACACATGAAACTAACACAATATTGTTAATCAACTATACACTCTAATATAAAATAAAAGCTAAAAAAAAGAAAAAGAAGAAGAAAGCAAAGCAGAAAGAGACAACACAGGGTAAAACACACACTGAGTGATTGAGAAAGCAAGCTGGAAGGCTGGGAGTCCAGTGGTGACCAGATGATCAGGGATGTACTGAGGATTTTAGATAACTGTGGGAAGAGAGGGCTGAGGGGGAGATGGAGGAGGAGAAGGACGTGGACATGAAGGACTGGAGGAGCGAGGGGCTAGTGCTGGTGAGGTGCAGTGACCACATGGACGTGGGGGTCAGCCAAACCAGCAACAGGGTCACAGGGGAAGGGGCTGTGAGCCAGATGCCACAGTCCCTGCTGGACGGTGGAGAGCAGCAAGGATGAGACAGCAGACAGCCAAGGGGAGGGGGAAGGTGCTTAGCTCAGTAACTGCAACTGGTTAGAAACTATCATGTTACACACACACACACACACACTGCAAGTTTCACACTAAGGTATAAATCACACGTCGCCAAAATGGCAGACCAGAAGGAGATCACCACTTCCTAGCACCCTCTATGTCTGGTGCACTGGGGCGCTATGTCTGTCTGCTCAGCACACCTTCCCTTTTCCTTCTGGCAACAGCACCTCCCATTTCCTACAGAGAATGGCATTCCCACTCTCCTTACGGTCCTGGCCAGGCTGCCAGTGATGTGCCAACCCTCCAGCCTTGTAAAGTCAGGTGACCTAATCCGCAAAAATATGCATGTGTCTCCCGTGAATTTCACTCCTGAGAAGAGCCAGGAGAGGTGGAGATGAATCCACTCACCCAGGGGAACAGCTGTGCCCAGGAAACAGTCAGGACCCCCTGCTGCTGGGATGCCCAGAGCCCCCGGTCCTGACACTTGGCTGTTAATCTCTTCCTCGATCATGCGGGGGACCCAGTATTATTCTAACGCTTTTCTCCCTTCAGCTTGGCAGTGCTGGTGTGGGTTGCTTGTAACCCGAGCACTATGATACTGCCAGGCAGGGTGCTAGGTGCTTTATATGGGAATGTCTTTAATTTTGTGCTCATAACACCCTTGAGAGGAAGACACCATGATCCCACATTACGCACAAGAGGCCGTGGGGGTTAGAGTCGCTTACTCACCGACACACCGCCAACAAGGGATGAGGCGTGATGAGGACCTCATTGGATGCCAGGAGCCAGGCTCCTCCAGCTCACAGACAAGCAGGGATATTAAAAAGTTCCCTTTGTTAGGGAGGCAGGATGAATAGTTGAAGTGTAGGTTTTTTAGGGCAGTGAAACTATTCTGTATGGATGGATACAGACGGATACACATATAATGATGGATACATGACACGCATTTGTCAAAACCCATAAAACTGTACAACACAAAGAGTGAATCTTAATGTAAACTAATAATATGTCTATATTGGTTCATTAATTGTGACAAATACACCACACTAATGCATGATGTTAGTAACTGAGCAGGCTGTGAAGGGCAGAGGTATATGGAACTCTCTGAACTATCTTCTCAAGTCTTTAAAACTCTGCTAAAAAATAAAGTCAATTGATTTTTTTTTTAATAAAACAAAATTCCCTTCGCTGCCCCATAAGCTCAACATCTCAGATGCTTTCTGCTTTGAAGGATCTTTACTAGATATCAGCAGATACAACAAATTAAAGTTCTATATATTGTTTTAATGTATATATTATTTCCCTATTTAAAATATCTCATCATCACATAAAATCTGGATCTTTTATTCTCTGTTTGGTTATGCTGCAAATTCTTTTGTATTCCTGATTAAGAACAATTTAATTGCATACAGTCACCTAATGGTTGTTAAGTGTCATGGTGACCCTGAGAACATGCTTAGTAACCATGGTATTAAGCGAAGCTAACATAACCATCAGTAAAGAGGTATCGTATGTGTAAGGAACTGTACCAGGTGTCATGGGAGAAACAAAGTATATGAAGGGAAGGGTTTTTTTCCATTTAAGTATATCTGATTTACAATGTTGTGTTAGTGTCAGGTGTAAGCACAGTGATTCAGTTAGGTATTGTTTTCAGATTATATGCCATTATAGGTTACTACAAGATATTGAATATAGTTCCCTGTGCTATAGAGTCAGACCTTGTGGGTTATCTATGTTATATATAGTAGTGTGTATGGGTTAATCCCCAATTCCTAATTTATCTCTCCTCCGTCCTTCCCCTTCGGGAACTGTAAGTTTGTTTTCTATGTCTGTTGAGTCTCTTTCTGTTTTGTAAATAAGTTCATTTGTATGATTTTTTTTACATTCCACATATAAGTGATATTAAATGTCTTTCTCTGTCTGACCTACTTCACTTTGATAATCTCTAGGTCCATCCTTATTGCTGCAAATGGCAATACTTCATTCTTTCTGTGGCTGAGTAGGATTCCATTGTATATATGTACCATCTTAAGAAAAGTTTCCTCCCAAGGCTTTTACTGTCTAATTGGAAAGACGAAGAGTAAAATAGAGGCTAGAGGTGGAACAAAAATGTAGAAGCATGTGTGACTCGCTGTGAAATGGATGTTTTAACAGAGGTGACCATGACATCCCATGAAGGACCTGAAGGTCTCTCAGATCCAGGGAAACGGGAACAAGGAACTCGGCTTGTTTCTGTCGGAGAGCAAACTGTGTGATGCCCAGCAGCCCCCTTAAGTAATATAAGGTGCCCGTGGGGCACGGCTGACACGTGACATGTCCTATTTCCAGGGGGACAACTTCCAGAGGCTGTTTTTCTAGATTCACAGGACACAGCTTCGGAGTGGTCACTGCAGCAGCTGGGACCTTCTCCTGCTCCTCCTCCTCTCTGAACCAGAGACAAGTCACATCACTACACTGACTTTGTTAAGGAGGTCACTGCCTCATGTTAGGAACCTCCAGGGAGGGTTTGGTGCCGTCCTCTCAGGCTGATTATTTGAGATTTATGTCTTGAAATGCCAAACTGCATGTTTAATCCGTCACCCAAGCAGACTGTCAGATCCAGAAATGACAAGATTTTACACACAGTATTTCATGTCCAAGACTAACAGCAAAAGCTGCAGTGTGTCTCCCCACACTCAGAGTAAACACGATGTGCTAACGGGTGGTTTTTCCTCCCTCACCAAATAATTACTGGTTTCTTCTTACTAAAAACAAATTATTTTATTTCACTTAGGAAGACTATGATTAACTGTACAAAATTACACTTGTCTTTAATTGAACAGATTTCCTTCCTTCCTCTGGGTTAGTGGGATGTTGCATATTATTATACAGCTTGGGAAAACCCAGACAAGGAAGCCTGCACTTTCAGGACTGAAGCTGGGTTGCTAACAGCTCCTGCAGAACTATGCCTGTTGGGTGGCAAAGTTTCATTCCGTCCTTAAAGTTACCTATGGCAAACGAAGCCACGGCGCCTTACATCCTGTCTCAGTCCATTCTGGGCATCTTATAAACAACAGACATTTATGTCTCACAGCTCTGGAGGCTGGATGTCCAAGATCAAGGGGCC
The DNA here is from genome assembly GCF_002837175.3 of Physeter macrocephalus. NCBI lineage: Eukaryota > Metazoa > Chordata > Mammalia > Artiodactyla > Physeteridae > Physeter > Physeter macrocephalus. The sequence continues at coordinate 106,728,304 of NC_041222.1, read as the reverse complement.
AGCCTGGCGGGGTGGGGGCCTCGTTCAGATTCATAGCTAGCACCTTTCCTCTGTGTCTTCATATGGAAGAAGGCGTGAGGGGCTCTGTGGGGGTCTCCTTTATAAGGGCACTAATCCTATTCAGGAGGGCTCCACCCTTATGATCGAAGCACCTCCCAAACCCCACCTCCCACCCGAACACCATCACATCAGGCAGCATTTTCAATATATGAATTTGGGGGCACACAAACATTCAGACCATAGCAAATTCTGATTCTAATTTACTGGAAGCACACTGATACCTCCCTAATTTCACCTAAGAGGACACTAGCCTTAGAAAATTTCCCAGAACAGAACAAAATGAGAGCCGAGAGAGATTGCTAGCATATGGTGGGCTAAGGCTTTCTAAAGACGTCCCTAAGACAAGGGTTCTCACCGTGGTGCTGTTGCATCACGGCTGGGTCCTCTCCTGTGTGTGGCCAGAGGGAAAAATAAATTCCGTCTCACTTAAACCACTGTTGCCTTGGGGCCTTTGTTACAGCAACTGGCATTTGCACCTTAACTAAATAAGGCAAATCCCAACTAGTGGCACAGGTACTAAGTCAAGAAGGCAGAGGTTAAGACAGGAGGAGCTTTCTTTGTCCTACTGGAATTTAAGGAAGGTTCCAACTGGCTCTCCACCCTTCAATGGAAAATGCCCCTTTTTTGTTCTAATACTACCCCCAGGGGAACAGCCTTGAGCAGTTTCGGAGCAGTGAGTCAGTGACCCAGGGAGTTAGAGCAGGCCAATTTACCCAGGTGATCGGACAGGGGACGGCGCATGGGGGTCCCTTCCCGGGTGATCAGACGGAGGGACGGTGCATGGGGCTCCTTTCCCAGGTAATCAGGTGGGAGGACGGTGCACAGGCGTCCTTTCCCGGGTGATCAGACAGGAGGGGCACACAGGGGTCCTTTCCAGGCTTAAGCTGAGATTCCCGTCCGGCAGGTGAGTTCTCTCTGCAGATTCTATTCACATTAGAGGATTACCACAGGAAGGGAGGCCAGCATGTACTTTTGTGTGAGTGTCAAGACTGAGAAAGACTCATCAGTGGAAAGGGTGGCCAATGGCCGCCCTGCTGCCCAGCTCGTGGATGAGGCAGTGGCGAGCGCAGGTTAGCCAGCCATGTGAGGACACGGGTCCCTAAGGGGCTCCAGGGGATGCCTGCCATGTCCTCCCACATGGGCAAGGACCGCAGCCCAGCACTGGGAGGGCTCGTTCCTCGAGGGTGACAGTGAGGAGACGGTGGCCGAGGCCTGGGGGGAACAGGACTCCGTGGACACCATCAAGCCTTCCAGGCCCGCCAGATCACTGCGGGGCCACGTGCCAGAGCTGTGCAGACACACCCAGACCAACCACCCCCAGTAATGCCCAGAAACCCCTGAGGATACGGTGATCCCAGCAGGTGAGGCCTGGCGCTGCCCACAGGTGATGTGGACTGTCCCCTGCGTGGACAAGAGGGCTGCCTGGCTCAGCCATTCTCCAAGACCCCTCTCCCTCCACCACCCCAGCCAGGAGGGACCTGGCTACATCCAGGGACATGTGACCAAAACAGAAGATGCTCCTGGGAAGATATGTTCCTCTCCTGTACTGCTGGTAGAAATAGAAAATGGTCCAGCCACCCAGGAAGATTGTTCAGCAGTTTCTTATAAAACTAAACATGCACTTTCCGTACAATCCAAGAGCACAACAGCCATATGCCTGGGCATTTATCCCAGAGAAATGAACACTCATGTTCACAAATACATACACAAAAACCTATGTTCATAGAGGGTTAATTTGTGATCACAAAAACCTGCAAACGACCCAAATGTCTTTCAAAGAATGAGGGGTTAAATGGACTCTGGAACCATCCATATGATGAACACCACGCAGCTTGGATGGACCCAAGGGCACTGCGCTGAGTGAAAAGGCCAATCTCACACGCACACACACACACACACGCGCACACACACACACACACACACACATACACCCCTGTAGAAACTGGTGAAAACCGAGTAAGGCTCCCAGACTGTTACCAGTTGACTGGTTTGATACTCGGTTGCGGAGACCTAAGATGTCACTGTCTGGGGAAGATGGGAGAGGAGAGCATGGAACCCTGTGTGTTAGTTTCACAACTTTCTGTGAGCCTATGATTATTTCAACATAAAAGCTTTTTAAAAAAATCAGTCCTAGACACATTCACCCCAATGTTCACTGCAGCACTATTTACAAGAGCCAGGTCACGGAAGCAACCTAAATGCCCATTGACAGATGAATGGATAAAGAAGACGTGGCACATATATACAATGGAATATTACTCAGCCATAAAAAGGAACGAAACTGGGTCATTTGTAGAGACATGGATGGATCTACAGACTGTCATACATAGTGAAGTAAGTCAGAAAGAGAAAAACAAATATCGTATATTAACGTATATATGTGGAACCTAGAAAAATGGTACAGATGAACTGGTTTGCGAGGCAGAAATAGAGACACAGATGTAGAGAACAAACGTATGGACACCAAGGGGGGAAAGCAGGGGGAGGGTGGTGGTGGTGGGGTGAATTGGGAGATTGGGATTGACATATATACACTAACGTGTAGATAACAGATAGCTAATAAGAACCTGCTGTATAAAAAAAAATAAATCACATTCAAAACACACAAAAAACCCAAAAATCAGTCCTAGTAATCAGCAGAAAAGAAAACTGACTATGCAGATACCTTTCCTGAATGGAATCTACAATCATTTTCCTTCAAGTTTCTCATACAGTTTAAGCTGGATAGAAACTCTACCTTAGTAAAGTTGTGAATGAAAAAATATCACCTGCCATATCAGTAAACAAAGGATGTTGCAGCCATCAAGCCATCACATTACAGCCGCCCCGAGGTGAGCCCTGAGGGGACTCAGGATGGAGACAGGATGCCGGCCATCAAGGCCTCAGCCACTGCAGCCCCCCTCCATGGTGCACCTCGAGGGGACTCAGGATGGGAAAGCACAGGACACAGGCCCCAGAGAGCTGAGGTGCAGATCAAAGGAATGATTCCAGTGAGCCCAGACTCTTTCATCTTCCCATACACAGAAAAGCGCTAAATTCCTTAACTTGAGATTTCTGGTTTTCTTTAATGAACAGTCATCTTTTGATGTTCCGACCACCTGGTCTTTGTTGCAAAACCTCCTGTACATCCTGGCTCCCCCCTTACCTCTTGGGAGCAAATCCTCGGAGCTGTCTGAGAGGCTGTGTCCCCGGCTTAAGTCCTCAGTTTTGTCTGCCAAATAAAACATAATCCTCAACTTTTCGGTTGTGCATTTTTTTCCGTCAACGACGTCAACGTGGCATAACTATAGGAAGGCAAAGTTTGGGGCACGGAAGAAGAAAGGAGGGAACAATACATATCCTTCGGACTTAGAGGAGGGCGATAATGAAACAATGAAAATATTTTCAATGTTTTCAGTTCTTAGTTAAAAAATTGACCTTGAGGGTCTTATTCAAGTAGAGCGATGGGTCAAAAAATAAGATAAACAGGGACTTCCCTGCCGTTCCCTCAGTTAAGATTCTGCACTTCCACTGCGGGGAGCGCAGGTTCAATCCCCGGTCAGGGAAATAAGATCCCGCATGCTGCGTGTTGAGGCCAAAACAAAAAAAGTAAACATAAATATAGTGCAGACTTGAATTTTTAAGTCAATATCAATGTTCTGAGAAATTCTTGATCCAATTACCCTTTATGGGCCAAAGAAAGACTCTGTCACCTAACACAGAATTTACTGTTTCTTTCCCACCTCTCTTGGGAAAATAAGGTGAAATGACCAAACTGTGACTACTAAGCAAGTTACACAAACGCTTCATGCGCTTTCCCTGGAAAGAGAAATTGTACGTATTCACAACAAGCAGAAGAAACGACTGCACAAATTCTGACACAGACTCTTCCCGGGGGCCACCCTGGTTGCAGCTGACATGGCAGTGACAGTCCCATGTGCCAGCTACCGTGAAGCCTGTCACCACCCTCATTCCTGTCTGGAGGGGGCAATAAAGCTGTCCAAAGTTTTCTCTTTGGAAGTCATCATCTGGTTATTCATGGAAGTGGCTATAAATTAGGGACAAAATCGCAGGAGCAGGAGGGGGTGTCCCGATTGCTGTTAACTTTTGAAACAATGACTCTCTTGCCCAGGCAGGGGGAGCAGGGGTGGGACTGCCTTGGTGAGGGACAGAGGATTCAGCGGCGAAGCTGGCTTCCCTCTCCAGCTGTCCTGAGCTCAGACCCTGGCTTATTCCAAAGCTCTGAAATTAGCCCTGCAGGGAAGGGGTCCCCTGACTCTGCAAAGTCCTCGTGCAGTCACGAACCTCCACTTTTTTTTTAGCTTTACCTGCAACCTTGGCAGTGTGCAAACACGTAGAGACTTGCACGATATTCTGGAAGCAAAGCTGCGCCAACTGAAAAATCACACGTATCTTCTCTGATCGCAGTCCAGCAAGGCCAGATACACATTAAAACTGTGACAAATGCTGGCTGCTGAACAAACACCCGAGTAGACGAAACTGAACGTAAACGTCTAACTTCCGCAGGAACTTAAAAACATGAACTGGGGATTGCTGTATCCTCAAATTCCAATAGTAACTTTCAGAAAATTTAAGAACTAAACGGTGAAATGCTAGAAGAACCATCACAATAATATGAAATTATTTATTAGGATGAAAACTTTCGGGAAAAGGAGAGAGCCAGCGGGGGGGTTTTATCTGGCCTTAAGTCTGCGGAAGAATTGCATCTTTAAAAAGCTGAATTACGGCACCAATTTGAGGGCCCAAGGTATCCAACTGTTGGGAGAGAGTGGATAGGGCAGTCTGTAACTGAGACAGTGATTCACATTGTGTAAACTGGTCAGTCCCTTTACCCTTAACAGTGGCCACAGAAGGTATCAGGGCCCAATTTTTTTCTCCTCTGACCCCTCCCTATTCTGTGACTCACATCCTGCAGTAACTCCTGGCTGACTTGAAAGGCTTTCTGGGGCATCAATTCCCAGGACTCAGTTTTCTCTATCAGACTGTTGCAAATAAATCTCATTTTATGTCTCGGCTCATAACTGCAGGGAAAGTGCGTTCCTGCGCCTCTGCTTTCTGGTGCTGTGTTTAATGCTGCAGCTGAGACCTGAGCATCCCCCCGACACACAGAAGATGGGACACCACCACCCCCGTTCAGCTTCCAGAAACAACCGAGCAGTAACGCAGTAAATCACCGTCGTAATTGTCTCCATAGAGCCAGTCAGCTGGCTTAATGAGACAGGAAGGAGGCTGCTGGGGAAGAGGTATGACGTTTTAACAACTCACGTCCAGCTGTAATTTATCCTTCACAACACATTAAATTTATCTGGGGCGTTCTCAGAAGCACCATCGCCATTTTGAAGATGCCAAACCCTGCGTGACCCTTCTTGATCACTTCCCTCAATCAACACAAGCATACAGAACGTCCTTTAAGTGTCTGAAAATACAAGCTAGCAAAATGCGGTCTATGTGCCTCCTTTTCTGCTGGGTCTGCAGCATTTGCGACTTAAAACCTTCCCTTTGACAAGACAGCACTCGTGCAATATTCCCTTCTCGTTCTGCAAGGCTTGGTGAACTGCGGTCCTTTTCTTCATGCACAACTGCCTCCTTCTGATCAGGAAGGTGGACCCGTGCTTTCTGTTCACCGTCTCCACAGCCCGTTAAATATTCCCAAATCGATGACCAGCGGCCCGAGTCTGCCAGGTTCAGATTCAGAAACAAAGCTGAGGTTCCCAGGGCCGCGGGGACGGGCCATCGTGCTGGTCCCGGGGGGCCCGAGAAGGAGCCCCACGTGAGAGCTGGGCCACGAGGACCACAGAGACACGGCGCCCGTCCTCGGGCCCTCTTCGTAGCTGTCGGTGGTCGCTCTGCAGCGCACACAGACGTCGGACCACAAGACCGTACAACTGGAACGCGCCATCCCTTCCGCACGGAGCCTCTGCTCTGCTCGGGGACTCCGCCGCCAGGCAGGGCTCGAGGGCCCTGGAGCCCGGCGCGGCCCCCCAGCTTCAGGGGCGCCTCTGCCTCAAGACCCCGCACCCTCACGCTCTCTCCCCGTCCTGGTGACCGCCTTCAGCCGGGTCCAAGGACGAAATCAAGCCCACTCCCCCGACCCGTTCGGTCAGTTCCGGCCTCTCCCGAAGCCCAAAGCCGCCCGGCTCGGCCTCTGAGGCTGCGCCCGGGCCCGGGCTCTGCTCCTCCGGGGGGCGGGCAGGGGCAGCGAGCGCCGTCCATCTCCCCCAAGATGGGTCTCTCCTGACGAGGGGTGGTCCCGCCAGCGGATGAGCTACACGGTGTCCTGGGCCTCGGTCTTCCACCGGACGACGGAAGGAGCTGCCTGCTTGCTGGGGGGCCCTCGCCCTCCCGTCTGACTTACCGCCCAGGCCCCGTCCCTCGTTCCCCTTCGCCAGGCCGCCTCTCGCCAGGCTAACGACACACGCCCCGGCCTACCCGCAGCAGGTGCGGCGAGAGCGGCGCTCACCTCGGGCGGCCACGTGGCCACGTTCCCCCGGGCCCGCCCCCAACCTCGCCCCTGCCCTCCTCGCAACGCCCGAGACGCTGCCTCCACACGTGCCCATCCCCCAGCAGCAGCGAGACTAGCCCGGTCGCCTTCTCTCGCTGCTCACGCTGCCCTCAGACAGGAGTCGGTGAAGGGACGGAACAGCATCCTCCCCAGTGCCCACCTTAGGAAAGGCAGCCTCTCAGTTCTTGCCTTTTCTCAGTACCGAGAAGGGATTTTATTTCATTCTTATCTTTTGGACAGAAAACACCCCAGGAAGTACATCTGGGACAGAATCTTACAAAAGTAATGTCTTCCAAGAATCCAATTTTTATTCAGACTCTCTGTGACTCAAAATCTTGAACTCTCAAGGGCTTGGGTTTGGCCCGCAGGGTCAAGCAGCCGAAAACGGAGAGGCTGGAGGGAGTGAACGGCCTCCTGAGGGGCAGGACACGCCCGTTACGTCTGAATCCCTAGAAACACAAGGCTGTCCTCTCATTTTCTGAGAGCTAATTGTTCCAAGGCCCGGAGGGACCCTCCACACAATCACTTTCTGCAGAGACCCGATTCCCTGGCAGGAAGAGCCTTTTAATTTTTTTTCCTTCTGGTGCACGTAACCCATTTAATCCCATCTAATTCTTTAATGAGGCTCTGTTTTCCACACGGCTCTCACATTTTTAAATTTATTGTCCACTGCTATTCCTGAAGCATTGACAAGCCTGTCTGGTTTGCTTCACCCGAGCCCTGCCTACACTAGGTCTAAAACAAACAAAAACAAGAAACCCAGACAAAAGCAGTGAATTGATTTGATTGTCAGCCGGACAATGACGTCAGCTGATCGCTTCACTGAACTAGCCAGTGATTGAGTCCACGTGATTTAAGGGAATCAACTTGATCCCCTTAAAACCATCAAACCATATAAACAGCCAAATTCCAGAAACTCTTCTAAGTAGAATAATTTCTGTGTCCTCTCCCTTTAACAGCGAGTGGAAGCAAGGCTCCTCTGAATCGGGGGGGAACCCCTCCAGCCCTGATGAGTGCCACGGGGCTGAGAGCTGTGCAGAAATGCAGAGCGATGGCCTGTCGCCCTGCACCAGGAGCTCGTGGGAGAAGCGCTGAGAGCGGTGCTGCAGTCACGAGTCCCTGGGAACACAAATAGGCGGGGTCCCAAGGAACGTTTCGCTCTTCTCGCGGGGAGTGCTGCAGACGCCTATCTATGGATTTCAAGTGGATTTGATTTTCATTTTTTAGAAATGGCAAAGGGGGACATGACCCCTCCGTGTGGTCTCAGCGGCCCTCCTGGTGGTCTGCAGCATGAGCCCTGAATGAAAATTCATCCTCACCTGCCATTCTGGGCAGTGCATGGGTTCAGACAGGGGCCCTGTATCAACAAGGAAACAGGTTTTTTCTTTAAATTTGAAGATTTTATTCCAAGTGTGTCTTGGCCGACGGAGCTGTGATTCAGGAGCTTTTTCTTCAGTCCCCCGCGCCCCCAGCCCCCATCTCTGCCATCCCAGCCCTCGGTTCACATGCCGCAGCTTGCAAGGCAAGGCAGCCGATCCCAGGTCGCTGGCCGCAACGGACGCTCACCACCAAACCACAGCCTCGCAGAACCCAAACCTGCGTACACACACCCACCCACCCACACACACGTCGTGGCAAATTATTTTAAGAAGTTGGCACCTTTTTCACTGCCTTCTGTTAAGGTCTCCCCTTTTGGGTGGATTTTCAGATACAGTGATCAGAGCAGTTGAGGAGGGGAGAGATGTAAGTCTGCTGGATGCGGTGCTATGTGAACCTTTGCAGACTCTGCTGAGAACAGAAGCTCCACCCACCTGGACCTCAGTTTCCCCTCCTGCAGAAGGAGGGCGGCCGTGTCTGCCACAGTTTGAGAAGGGCAGGTACCATCCCGTCTTCACGACTCTCTACAGTGTACAATGTACATGAACAGCGTTCAATGAACAAAGTACCGTTTTCCTTCAGGCAGAATAACTAAAACAAAACCTCGTGCGTGCCCTCCGTGCGTCCGGCTCTCACACCGGTCATGCGGCCACCCTGAGAACAGAGGCCTCCGAGTGGTTTATCCCCCAGCGCTGTGCCCCTCCAGGGAGACACACACCCCACCCTCGGCTCTGAGGACGCGCTCACGGGCATTACGGAAGGATACTGTCTTTCTCTCAAATAAGCACCTTGACTGCTTCGGGGACGGTCTGTCATTGCTGCAGCCCTGGGACTCGTCATTGCTGATACGATGCAGGAGCCGGCCTCCTCCTCCATAGGCGGTAACTGAGGGGTGGCAGTGGTCCCCGCGCCCCATGACAAGGCTGGCGCCTCCCTGGAGACCAGGCCAGAGGTCTGCCCCTCACCCCTGTCGCTGTGTGCCTGAGGCCGTAGGGCGGACGTCAGAACACAGGCGGTCGCAGCCAGGGCTCACCTGAAGGCACAGGGAAGCCTCCTCGGGCATACGGCGGGGCGTCAGGGCTGTGACTTGTATCTACATCCAAGAGAGTATTAAGAGCATCAACTGTGGAGCCTGACAAGCTTTCAGGAGTTCACTTTCCGCATCCAGAGGCCACATCAGAGTCTACTTGGAGTGGACAAAGTCAGGAGGAGTTAATACCTGAAATTCGACGGAAAGGAACCCAGGTCCCGTTGGCAGTGGGTAAGCTAGTCTTCGGGGCTTCCCGTGACCAGTCCTTTGTTCGCCCGCTCCGTCAGTCCCACCAACGTTCCCCGTTTCGTGCCCTGCTGCGGGCCACGTGCCTGACTCTGGGCTGAAGCGGCCTCGCCCTAGAGAGCCCGCCCACCCACCTGCGGCCCGCTTCCTGCTCTGTCCGTCCTTCTTGCCTTAAACATTCAGATTTAAAGTCCTCTGCCGTTGTTTCCTGCTTCCGCGCAGCCTTACAAGGTGACCGGCGATAAAGCAGAAGGGGCCCGAATAAGACACGAGAAGTAAGGAGCCACGCTTTGCCCACGTCTGCTCGGCACTGAAAACGCCAGCAACACCAAATAAAACGTGGCTCGGGGCACTGCACGCAGTGTCACGCCTGGGGGAGCCGTTCTGTGGTTATACTGTGTGGAGGTCGTTTCAGTAAAGGGCCGTGCCAATACCTCGTGAGGACACCTTAGCCACGGGTGTCCGAGCACAACTGTTCATTTAGTGAAGATCTACTGGAGTGTGTGAGCATTTGGCATTGTTTTTCAAAGAGCAGACTCTTCTGTCAGTACCTCAGGGAAGCTCTTTTCTATTACAAAAAAGGTCAATTCTGGAGTAGAAAGAGGGACTTCCCGTGCTCAGCAGGACAGATGCACGGCCCTCTGTGTCCGCAGACGGTGCTCTTGGTGCCTTCCTGGGAGAGGGGGCTCCTAAACGCTTCCACCTCGGTGACGACAGATGTGTCCTTACTTACACGTCCCTTCCTAACCCTCGAGACATGGCAGCCCCTGGGGAGACGGCGGAATATGCTGCCCGCCCCCCAGAACACGCCACTCTGGTGTGTTGATTATTCTGAGCTGCAGGCAGGCACCTGAAAAACAGCAACGGCAGCTAGAGGCCTTCCCTGAACCTCCTTATCTGGCGCCAGACACTGCTCCTCCCCTGAAGGACCTCAGTTGTCATAAATCCCCTCCCCGGGAGTTTTGTCAGTCCAGGGGGCCGGACTTGTCACAGGAGAGGTGACTAGAAGTCGACACGGCACCCGGGAGAACTTGGTCCCAAACCATCGCCCCTCCCACCCCACTGTAAGGGCCCTTTCATCTTTCCTAAAAATCACCTACTCTCCCCCAGAGTCCCGCCCGCTCCCTTTCCCTATGAACCTGGTGTCTGAGCCCGACTCCTAAGCCGCTGGGGCAGTCACTCGTGTTCCCCGGGCACCCGCCAAGTACGCACGAGGTAAACATGTCACCAGACTTCTGTGTGTGGCGCTCGCCAGCCTGACTTCTCTTCCCGGAGTCTCGGCAAAGAACTCAGAGGGGAGAGGGCAAATGAGTTTTCCTCTCCTGCAGTTACACTCCTGAGGGTTTTTGGAGGCAAGCACCAGAAACCGCTGGACTCTCCCAGGCACCGGGGCACGCGGGACCAGGAGGCAGTGTCCCCGGGAGCTTGAGGCAGGGGCGCAGCCAGGCTGCAGGAGCGGCTGCAGTTGAGAAGCAGCGCGCATCTGCCTTCCCGAGCGTCCCCTCGTGCTCTCCTGCTTCCTCCTCTAAGTCCAGAGCCCAGCTCCCCACAGGGCCGAGGACGGGGAAGCACAGCCAGCCGGCTCCTCGGTGGCTGTTCCTGCCACAAGCGTGACCCACCGGCTGTCTCTCCCTCCTCCCGGGACACAGACCCTCAGTGGCCCTGCTTTGAACCCAGGGTCCACCCCCCGGCTCAGCCATCAGGGCCGGCAGGCGACTCACATGACAGTCTCCACCCACATGGAGCGGACACTTCTCAGAGAAGGTGGGATGGATTGAGGGCTGGAATGCTGAGTTTTGGTAAAGATAGCCCCCAAAATGTCTGCAGGGTGGCCACCAAATTCTGGCAGCACAGATAAACAGAGGAGAAATAATCTATTGTTTCCAGACTGGGCGGCCACCTTGTACCACAGGGTGGCCGATGAGCCGGGCACAGAACGAAGCAGCAGGACCAGACGCCACAGTGTGTTATTATCCTGGGTGTCCGTGCGCCTGGGCTAACCAGTCACAGACGCCCACGTGATCACGTAAAGAGGTTCATACATAATAAAGAGATAACTGCCTCAGCAACCAAATAGCCTCCAGTCACAGAGAACTGCTTAGCAGGCCAATTAGCAGCCTGCATTACTCTTCCCCAGGCCCCCCCACCCCCGAGAATGATTCACGCGAAATCCTGAGTAATCCAAACCCCGGCTCTCAACTCTGCACTGTCTGTCCCCAGCCCCGATGTGTATTCACCGTCCCCTCCCCTAGAGGGTCAGAAGCAGTACAATCACGCTCATGGTAAAAAAAAAAATGTGGTCTCTCCAGCATGGCGGCTTCAGTGCAGCTGGACATCCCATGTGTCCGCTAAGGGCCCCCAAGGCATAGGAGAGAGAGACAGAGACAGAGCCACATCACCCTCTGTAACCTGGCCTCCACACCGTTTGCTGTGTTCTATTAGGAGCAAGAAGCTAGCGCTGCCCCATAATTGAAGGGAAGGGTATGAGCCTTTACCTTCTGATAAGAAGAGAACCAAAGAGTTTGTGGATACATTTTAACATCATTATGGAAGTTTCCGGTCTTTGCACAAGAAGTACCAGGAGAGGCATCCGGAGGCTCTGCAGGGGCTCAGCTGTGTTAGCAAAATGCAGGCGCCTGCGACCTTTCTTCTCAGCATCTTCAAGGACTGGGCTTCTCATGTTATGTTCACACAATGGCTGCTGCCTCACCAGCAATCATATCTGTCTTCCAGGCAGCATGAAGGCAGAATGTCGTTTGTCTCCCACCCCCAACTCCCTGCCTGCCTGAGCAGGCATGTAAAAGCTTTCTCCTATACCATCTGGACGACTTCCTCTTACAGTTAATTGCCCGAAGTTGTGTGGCATGGCTGTCAGGCGCTCAGCTGAGCTGGGAGAGAGCACTGAGCTGTCAGGGGTTAAAGAGCAGCCAAGGAAAGCAACCAGGCGCAACAGTGAAGCCTGTAACCACCCACTGCGATGCTGCAAGCACCCATCTCCGCCCTCCCTCCCACTGGAGGAGAGGCTGGGTCAGTGCAGACGTGGGGGTCTCACTCTCCAGGGAGCCGGAACAAAGGGACCGGATTGGGGGGGAGATGCTCCCTTTAGACCCTGCAGCCTGGCCGTGCTTCCTAGGTTTATTTACCACCCCCTCTGCTAGACTTCCAGCAGCTGTAGGATCATGCTCGTGTAAAAAAAATTTTTTTTTCCTGCTCAATTCATTTCTTTATTTTTATTTATTTATTTGTTTTTGGCTGCATTGGGTCTTCGCTGCTGCGCATGGGCTTTTCTCTAGTTGCGGCGAGCGGGGGCTACTCTTGGTTGCGACGCGTGGGCTTCTCATTGCGGTGGCTTCTCTTGTTGCAGAGCACAGGCTCTAGGCACACGGGCTTCAGCAGTTGTGGCACACAGGCTCAGGAGTTGTGGCTCACGGGCTCTAGAGCGCAGGCTCAGTAGTTGTGGCGCACGGGCTTAGTCGCTCCGCAGCACGTGGGATCTTCCCAGACCAGGGATTGAACACGTGTCCCCTCTATTGGCAGGCGGATTCTTAACCACTGCACCACCAGGGAAGCCCCCAGTTCATTTCTTTAACACTTAATTTTTTTTCTGTCAAAGTCAGAGATGAATTAGCAATGACTTGGCAGCCAATCAAAATTCATAGCAAGCTATTTTGTGACCCGTGGGTCAGAACCAAATTTCCTACAAACTTCAGGAGGGATCTCCCTTGGGTTTGTTTGGGTGGGAAATTCACATCCTGCTCTGGGTTCTCAGCCCTGAGCAGGGTGGTGGCCGTGTGCTCCTGAGGCAACGTCTATGCAGCTGGGATTCTCTGAGCTGCCTTCTCGGCGATTTCCCAGCGACGCGGGGAGAAGGTCTGAGACTGCAGCTGCCAGTGAGTGATTCTCAGCTGCAAGTCCCTGTCAGCTGTGGACCAAGAAGAGATGCAGGAGAGGGTGAGAGCAAGACTGCCCGTCTTCCCGGTTCTGAGGCTGGACCACTCTCCTCCCCAGGAAGAGAAAGGACACCACCGCCAGGGGTTTCCCAGGTGTGACAAACACGCTGAGGTGAAATCAGCCTTCCTCTTCCCCGAGTCAGAACTGCATGGTTCGGGGTCTGTCAGTGAATCTCGACAGATGGAAACGTCTATTTCCAAACACTTAGAATTTCCCATTCCAGCAGGATTAGCAAACTCTCAAATTGCTAGTAGTTGACTAATCTTTTTTGTCGATGGTCATTCCACTGAGAAGAAACAATCTTGGACCTTAAGTCGTTAAAAGGATCGGACACATGCAACATGTCCCTTCACGTCACTGTGTTTACTGAAGAGCAAATGCTCTGCAACATGGAACATCTGTGAAGACAATACATCGTTTCTGACACTGTGCTGTCAAAGGGACAGAAGGAAAAGCTTTATACAAAAAGAAAAGCAAGTACGGCCAGCTAGTTAGCCAGGAGGGCAAAGGCAGGGAGACCTACATTAACTGGATCTTCATAGCTGCTAAAAGCCTGACAAGGGAACTATGCATTTTAACCGGCTACCAAGCAATGGGGCATTTGAGTGACAACAGAAAACAGGAGAGACTTTTTCTCCTGTCAGTTTTCAACAGAGAGGCTGTCACTTGAGCAAGCACGGCTACCACGCGGGCTGCAGGAGGGCCCCGTCCCGCCAGCACCCCGGCTCAGTGACACGGAGTGCAGGTTGCCTGCCCCATCTCCCCCCATCACATTCCAACCAGCCTACCCCTGGGAGGGGCTTTCTTTTTTGGGCGGCACCAGCTCCCTGGGCTCTGCCGTAGCCTCCGTCCCAGTAAAGGGAACATGGGTGAAAAGCGGCCACTGTGAGCGCGTCCTCCTGGGCCGCTGTCCAGCCCCATCAAGGGGATTCTTGGGTCACACGCCATTTTCCCAGTTACTGGTCTGGGGCTAACTTAGTTCCATTTAACAACAAGACTTTAAGCCTTAGGTTACTCCCGGGTGCTGAGGCTCTGGGTCATATACTGTGTTTCCAGATGTGATTTCCAAAGTGCTGTCTGGGGAATTCCCTGGCGGTCCCGTGGCTGGGACTCGGCGCTCTCGCTCCTGTGGCCCGGGTTCGATCCCTGGTTGGGGAACTAGGATCCCGAAAGCGGCACGGCAACCTGACAACAGTTACAGACGCCCCCAGAGAGCCGGCGGGTGTGTAGGAAACGCGATCCACATTAATTATTTACTGAGTGCCCCTTACCCTCCTATTCTCAAGGAACCTACATTCTAGCAGGGAGAAGACGGTAATGACGAGGTCACCAAACAAATAGCGAGCCGACCTGCTTGAAGTGCCTGCCCTGAAGAGTAGGGCACACGCTAATGACGAAGGTCAGAGCGTCCTCAGATGGGTGGTTGGACGGGCCCCTCCCGGGCGGTGTGTGAGCTGAGCCCAGGATGATGAAGAGCCGGTTCCAGGCCAGCTGTGAGGCCAGGATAAGCTTCTAGAGAAATCCCGGGCTCGTATCAGGAGCAGACCCCGGGGAGGAGAGCCCGGTGAGACAGCGGGTGCTGCGTTCCCCCTGCAGCAGGAAGCCCCGGGAGGGTCCAGCCAGGCCACGAGGGTGCCGGGGCCACAGGGCGAGGGCGAGGCGCGTCCAGCAGGGGCCGTGCCGCCGGCCAGGCAGCCCCCGGCCAGGTCCCTCTGGCCCCTCTGCACAGGAGTGGCCGTCCCGTCAGCTCACACTGAAGCTTTGAGCCTTACAGGAGTCCAACGCCTGGCGCGTGTCTGATGGGCTGATTCTCCATCACGCGTTAGAGCACACGTTAGATCACGCGTTATCCTTAGGACAGGGGGTCCCCCCGACCCGTCGTGAGAACTCCCGAAGAATTCGCTCCGATCCACTGACTCTGAATGTGCCCCTTGGAAAGCAACAACAGGCCTGGGACCAGGCCTTGAATCTGAGGCTGAGAAGCAGCAGTCACTGACCGGAGGTCCTAAGTTCCCAACCCTGTTCACAGCTGTATCCTTAGCACCCAGCACAGAGGCTGACACGTACGTATTTGCTGAAAGAGTTCATGTATTAGCCTAGTAAAAGCTCAAGAAACACGATGGTTAAACCTCGGTAGTACAGCATCCCAACCGGCTAAATTAAGTAGCCTTGGACACCAGCCCTGGTGCGTGCATAGCGTTTGCGGGGAACGGTGGGATGGATCCACATCCACTCCAGCCTCGGGGCGCCGGCATCCGCCACTAACCGCGGCCCCAAGCTTCTGGGACGGCCTGACCACGCGGACGACTCCATCTCTGGCCTGTCGCCCTGCCCTCCAGGCCCTCACCCTCCGGAGACCGGGCAGGCGGTGTCTCCCTGACCCACGGGGCCCCCGCGGGCACCAGCCCCTCGTCCTGTCTCCCAGCTGCCTCCCCCTCCGCCCTATTTCCGGCTCTGCACCAAAAACAGGGGAGCCTCTTGTGGGAGCGATCAAGCCCTAAATCCCTAGTTTTATTTCTTGGAATAAACTTAAGGCTGAGAAAAGGTTCTGGAATGACTGCCCTGCGGAACTAAAAGTCCATCTGGAAACATGAATAATGTGAAATTTATCCCTCCATGGAGCCCCACAAGAACCACTACAATATCGTCCTTCCTGAGAACTCCTGCCAATTTTTTATGGGGTCAGCAGAAAGTTGCATCTTAAGTGCAAACTGCGCAGATTGCTACAGGGGTAGGGAACGGGTGGCACGAGGGATGTGGAAGCTACAGATAACAGTGAAACTCCACAGACAGGATTCGTGAGCACTTGGCCCTTCACATCAGGAAGCGGGACGAGTACGTCATCCATCCAGCTATTGACTGAGTGGCTGCTGTGTGCCAGGCACCGAGGGGCAGCCACTGCCCTCGTGGAGCTGACCTCTCCCTGGTGTTGGAAGACGGGTCATAATGGTCTCACGAAACACGATGTCCAAGGTCAACGCGTGACTTTTAGTCCTTATCGTGGCCCAGACAGTAGGAGAGAACGAGCTTGTTGCTTCATTATAGTTGAGAGTGAGACTTGAGAGTGAGACAGATGTGTAGTCATTGTTTGAAAACTCCCAGAATAATGAGATCTGGCATTTACGTGTTCTCTCGTACGTTTCTTCTCACGCTGCAGAGCTCGACTGGGAGGTATCTGGCAAAAGGCCTCGCTTGCCTAAGCTGTCACCTGACAGCGCGCGGGGCTCTGGGCCAGCCCGGTTCCAACTCAACTGCGGCAGCTTGATGAGGCGATGAGCACAGAGTACCGAGCACCGTAACATTGCAGAGTGGCTGTAACTCACCCCGTCACGGCTAGAAATTATCTGCCTCCAAGGAAAAGCGTCAATAGCGGTCATCTTCTGGAGGGTCGGCAGTTCTTAAATTTTAGTTTCAGAAGAATCACTCAATGAGTCTGTAACCAAGAGGTCCCAGCTCCTCCCCTAGGAATTCAGCTTGAGAAGGTCTGGGGAAGGGTCCAGAGGTGCATTTTACCACTGTGCGTGCTGATTCTATGGCAGGGGGCTCTGGTAACCCGAGACGGAGGGTGCAGACCTCCAGGTCCTGTTCCCCAGACGTACAGCATCTTGGCAAGGATCTCCTCCTTGGAAGGGAAGACGGTTGGAACCGTCTCTTTTACTGATTAAGCTTATTCCTTCCTCTCATGCGTCCAGCAAATACTGTTTAGCAACTGCAGTGGACGTGGTATAGTCTCCCCACTGGAGGGAGGGTGTCAGGATGAGTGCGCACCAGCCGCTGCCCCTGGAGATGGAGGATCTTTTAGGGACGGCAGTGGGCCCCACTGGCCTGAGCCTGCCTGACTCTGCGTCTTCTCAGTGCTCCCCAAACACCCAAGTTTTCTTTCCTCATCTCCTTCAAGTATTTACTGAACGGACTTCTTTCACTGAAACCTTACTAGATCATTCCGCACTAAAACCAGCACGTCAAAGCCTGAAACTCTCTTCCCCAGAGTCCTCCCCGGCTCTGTAAAGAGCAACTCCCTTCTTCCAGCTGCAAAAACAGAATCTGTTCACCTCTCCTGCACCCGCTATCTGATCCATGGCAAGTCTTGATGGTCTTGCTCTGAGATGGGCCCAGAACCCACTGCTTCTCCCCAGTTTTCCTCCAAGCCAACGTTGCCATGTCCCCGAGTTACTTGCCTCCCGTCGCCCTCCCCTTCCCCCCGCTAACCATCCTAAAGAACGAATCACCCTCTGTGTGCCTCTCCCTGACTCCCCAAGCCTGGGTCTGGTGTCCCTGTCCTTCCTTGCTGTGGTACTTCCTGCACAGCCTGGCTTGCTGACTGCCTGTTTATTCTTTTGCTTTCTCCGCTAGGTTGCAAGGTCTGTATGCGTAGGTGTTGTTTCACATAACCTGGTTCCTAGTAGGCGCCCCGTGAGGGTTGGTTCGTTTAATGAAGGAGGGAAAGGAAGACTGAGGCAGAGGAAATAATCGAAGAAGACTCAGAGGATCAGAGAGGGCAAGCAGTGCTGTGTGCCTGGGCAGAGGCTTCGTGGGATGTTGCGTGGGACACAGAGAGACATGTACGTGCGGACAGAGAAGATGAGGAAAACATGGGAGGTTCTGGGTAGAAAACTGGTCTTTGGTCAGCTGTGGGGACCACGGGATGATTTTGAGCAGGATGGCACAAAACGCTCCTTTCAGAAGATAATCTGGGACTGAAAGGGGAAAGCAAAAGGACAGAATCAGCCAAACCACATGAGGAGAAATACCCCAATTCGGACAGCAGCAAGGGGATTGGGGAGGAGTAGACAGAGGTGAGAAACATTTGGAGGAAAGATACTGGATGCTGAGGACAAAGGAGACAAGGCACTTGAGGCCGGATCACGTGGCTGGAAGAACAGCGGTGCCTTTCATGGAAAAACGGAGAAACTGCAGAGATGGCATAATCAGGTGCAAAGAGCATGAGTTTGTCTCCAGGCCTTTCAAGGCTGAAACATTCTCAGGACGGTCTGGTAAGAATGAACTGAACTGGAGATTCAGGGCTAAACTCTAGGAGAGAAGTCTCTCTCTCTGTAAAGCCTGATTACTCCAGCCTCTGTCCCAGGAGGAGAATGAACACTTAGCTTTCCAGGAGTCTGGCTCATGCGGACATCAAAATGTTTTTGAACATTGTTTGAAGGGTTGTTTAATTTTCTGAAAATATTCAGTATCCTTTCTTATTAAGTGGGGCAAAACTCAGCAGTTTGGGCGCACTTTTTCACACCTGGAACCTTTGGAGCCAGAGGGTTCTTGCATTTGGGGGGGATGGGCGTTAGCCCTGTGAACAGACGGCAAACTGGTGGAGAAAACGTACCCGGTGCAAGTCCGAGAAGATCTGCCCAGGGGCGGAGGGTCTTCAGGGCAGCCCTTCCGCTTAAGGCACGTGGCTGGGGCAGTACTGCTCTGCACACAAACATACAAAGTCTGCAGCACCCGCAGACTCCAGAGGAGCTTCTGTGCGTGGCCAGCGACCAGCTAGAATTGAACTTACCGATGCTTCCCATCTACCAGAAATAGATACGCGGGGGATTTAACTCTAAATGCAACTTAAAAAACGTCTGATACAGAGGGGACAAAATGCTAGTATTTGTGAAATCTGGACGGTGGATACGTGGATCCCTGTTATGTTATTTTCTGCACTCTTCTGTAGGCTTGACACACAGTAGTTCATCCTATTTTTTAAAAAACACTTCAAAAAACAGATATGCGAAACAGAGCCAAAGACCGAGATCCTGAGAATCAGGCGAGTCTGGGAAGATGACCTACAGAAGCAACAGAGTGACCCCACTTTGCAAAGTTCCTGTCCCCTCCAAGAACAAAAGGCCATGGTGGTGTGACCAGAACGTTCGAGGTCATGGGATAGAGAGGGAGGTAGCGATTCTCTCCACTGGCTGTGGGTCCCACGGGTCTGTAATAGTCCTTGTGAGGTCGCCGCCAGCCTGGGAAGTCACAGACCCACCATGACACACTCCCAACTGGACAATTACGTGGAAGCCAGCACAGTGACGGAGGAACTTCCCCGACAGCCAGGCCGCACCGTGCCCCTGAGCTCGGCTCGGTTCCCAGGACAGGGCCACCACGTCACTTGCTGTCACGGTGCCCTTCCCAGCAAACACACCCAAGGTGTGAGCCTCGGGGATCGTTATCTCCCCCGGGGCTTCGTGACCAGGGAGGCGCCCCAGTGACAGCTCCTCCAAGCTCCCCAAAGCTCGCCAGCCTTCCGCCCCCTTCCTTGGGACAAGCCGAGAGCCTCCTCCACAGTGTCACAAAGGCCTGTCTACGACTTAGGCTTTGGAAAATCCAGCATTTCCCAAAGCTGACAGACGCCTCCCCTGCCCCCGGCTTCCTGCATTCAGGCCCGAGTCGGAGACGCAGCATCGTAACCACCAGCCACGTGGTGGGCCCAGGGCAGGGACAGCAAGGCTCCAGTGCATCCGCTCTTAGGATCAAATACGGCGGCAACACCGCCCAGAGAACCGGATCCTGGGGACCCCCGTGGGCTTTAGACTTCTGCAAGGGGGACGGGAAAGAGCGGACATGTCCTTCCGGCCAGACCCCGAGTGGAAATCCTCCCAATAAAGTGTCTTTCAACAAACCAAAGGCAGGGCTCCCCCGGCTCGTAAACCCTTGAGAGTGGTCAGCATCCAGCCCACAGCTCCCACCCTTGGGAAGCACTCCCAGAAAGGTCCCCTGGGCCCCGCACCTGCTCCCCTGGGGCTGTGCCCTCTGAGGGGCCCCAGCTGCCCCGCTATACCAACAGCCGGGCGTGTGTGCTGGTGACTTCCCTGCACCAAGCTGCCAGGACTTCCTGGAACAAGTAAGACTGAACATTCAGCTCTGGGAGCGCCCCCGAAACCAGACCTCCTAAAAGCTGCTTGTTTCCATCAGAGTGCTGGAGCCCCAGACCCTCCTGTGGGAGAAGACCAGGTCAGGGTTTCTAAAGGTCCTACTGACAGCATCCCTCCTTCCCAGCACCCTGGGACCCCAGGGTCGCAGTGCCTCCTGGGGGCTGGGGTCTGTTTCCAGTCGAGGGACCGGGAACATCACGGCCACGTGCCCATCCCCCGCCCCGGCACCTGTGAGCCCCGCGGCCCTGTGTTTTCCTTCAAGGACAACTGCAAGGAGCCCAGGTCCTCTTCTCTGCGGCCAGGCTCTGTCCAGCAGGCACAGTGCTGGAGCCTCAGCCCGTCGCCACGGAGGTCTGCTGGGCGCAGAGCAGGTCCACACGCCCACAAGACAGTCAGTCGAGGCACACCAGTCGTCCTCTCGGCGGTGGTGTTGCCTCTTGTTTGGGGGCAGGTGTAGGGAAACAGCCCGAGGCAGAGAGGAAGTGAGTCGTCTCCCGCAGCCCTGAGGAAGCACACGAACTGGGTCCTAGCTGTCAACTGAGGCAGCTGGTAACGTGTGGGCTTTCCCGCTCAAATACCGAATATCCTCATGTGCATCCATCCCTTACACGGGGTGAGGTTTATGATGCCACAGACACAGCTGCTGGTTAAACTAAGGCCACAGATCGGGGAACAATGTCATCCAGGCAGACCACGATCATCCAGTGCTCCTCTTGTCTCCGTAATATACATTTTGGCAAATACATTTGAGAGACAAAAAGAGGATGCTTGTCCTGGGCATGTATCCAGAAAAGACGAAAACTACAATTTGAAAAGATACATGCACCCCTATGTTCACAGCAGCACTATTTACAATAGCCAAGACACGGAAGCAACCTAAATGTCCATTGACAGATGAATGGATAAAGAAGATGTGGCATAAAAGACAACCCTCAGAATGGGAGAAAATATTTCCAAATGAAGCGACCAACAAGGGATTCATCTCCAAAATATACAAACAGCTCATGCAGCTCTACATCAAAAAAAAAAACAAACCACCCAATCCAAAAATGGGCAGAAGACCTAAACAGACATTTCTCCAAAGAAGACATACAGATGGTCAAAAAAGCCCATGAAAAGATACTCAACATCTCTAATTATTAGAGAAATGCATATCGAAACCACAATGACGTATCACCTCACACTGGTCAGAATGGCCATCATCAAAAAATCTACAAATAATAAATGCTGGAGAGGGTGTGGAGAGAAGGGAACCCTCCTATACTGTTGGTGGGAGTGTAAGGTGGTGCAGCCACTATGGAGAACAGTGTGGAGGTTCCTTAAAAAACTACAAATAGAATTACCATACGACCCAGCAATCCCACTACTGGGCATATACCCTGAGAAAACCATGGTTCGAAAACATACATGCACCCAGAGGAATGGTTAAAGAGGATGTGGTAATACACACACACACACACACACACACAAAATTGAATATTATGCAGCCATATAAAAGAAAGAAATAATGCCATTTGTAAAAAAAAAAAAAAAAAAAAGATACAAATGAACTTATTTACATAACAGAGACAGATTCACAGATTTCAAAAACAAAATTATGGTTACCAAAGGGGAAACGTGGGACAGGGGTGGGATAAATTAGGAGTTTGGGATTAACACATACACACTACTATATATAAAATAGATAATCAACAAGGTCCAGTAGCCCTAGCATGGTGTGGCTTCTTCCTTCTCAGTCGGAAGCAGGAGGGCAGCCCACACCCTGTCCTGTGTCCTTCCTGTGATGCTCCTCCGTGGCTCCTAAGGTGGCCGTGAAGCTGGTGTCTCTGCTCCACAAGAAGCCGTTGTTGATCCAGGGTCTCCAGGGTGTCCATCCTTCCCGGGGAGCAGCCGTGAAACACGTGGACAGTCCGGGCAGAGTAATTCACGCCCGAGCAGGAAGAGCTAGCTCCTCAGCTGCATGCTGCCTTGGTGGCTCCCAGGCCACGCACTCCCCCTCCTCCTGCGCCCTGGATGGCAGTGACCGCGTTCCAGGTGTGCCAAAGCGTGCTCCCCCCATCTCAGTCCACAGACGACCCTCACCCTGACGCTCGCCACCCACTCACAGCAGAAACAGCACAGAAGAGAAACAGTGACAACAAAAATCACATCACTTGAATATCCAGAAAGCTAAAGGAGGCAGAGACACTGCTCACCTTCCTAAAACTCATCACGATGGGGCTGTGTCCGCTCAGGGCACTGGACTCTGCTGGTGGGCACTGGTGGGGGCGGTCTGAGAGCCTGCAGAACCCCCCCAAGTTGCCACTCGCGCTGCATTCGTCCCCCACGCCTCACCCCTCCTTCCAAACGACTCTGTCAGCAAGTCCCGGCACTGGCCATGGAGGCGGGAGGACGTCATGCATGAGGTACGGGCACCCTTGCGGGCAGCCTTCTCGGGTAGGACCTGACGCCCGGCACCCTTCATGCTTCAGACGCGGCCGCTCCGAAGCCTCAGAGTCCCTCAGCCTCACAGCTCCTTCCCAGGTTCTAGGAAGGCCCCTGGCTGTGCGTGTATCTGTTAGTAATAAAATGTACAAACGTAAGATAGTTTAACTCGAGGGCCTCTCGTGTCAGGTGGCGCCAAGGTGGCCGTGAGCCCTCTGGGGCTGCAGCCACGGGCGCCGAGTTAGGGGCGCATCCACCTGGATCACAGACGCATCTGTGGAGAGCTAGTCACTGCCAGTGGCCTGATGCAGGAATGGCCTCCAGGAAAACCACCACCCATTGTGTCACTTGCCCGGCCTCACGATGAGGAGGAGCAGGGCCCGGCTCTGCATGCAGTGTAGACGGGCACTGCACCTTCTGGCACCAAGTGCTCGGATCGCAATCCTACAGCACTGTCAGAACACTGGGAGCCGGAAGCCAGTCCGCGGGCGATTCCTCGAGTCCACAGCTTACCTTTTTATTTTTTATTTATTTATTTATTTTTTTTTTGTGGTACGCGGGCCTTCCCCTGTTGCGGCCTCTCCCGTTGCGGAGCACAGGCTCCGGACGCGCAGGCTCAGCGGCCACGGCTCACGGGCCCAGCCGCTCCGCGGCACGTGGGATC
>NC_041222.1:106695405-106697459 GCF_002837175.3 Physeter macrocephalus | reverse complement strand
ACACACACACACACACACACACAAAATTGAATATTATACAGCCATATAAAAGAAAGGAATAATGCCATTTGTAGCAACATGGATGGACCTAAAGATTATCATATAAGTGAAGTAACTCAGACAAATATCGTATGATATCACTCATATGTGGAATTTAATTTTAAAATGATACAAAGTTTGGGATTAACACATACACACTACTATATATAAAATAGATAATCAACAAGGTCCAGTAGCCCTAGCATGGTGTGGCTTCTTCCTTCTCAGTCGGAAGCAGGAGGGCAGCCCACACCCTGTCCTGTGTCCTTCCTGTGATGCTCCTCCGTGGCTCCTAAGGTGGCCGTGAAGCTGGTGTCTCTGCTCCACAAGAAGCCGTTGTTGATCCAGGGTCTCCAGGGTGTCCATCCTTCCCGGGGAGCAGCCGTGAAACACGTGGACAGTCCGGGCAGAGTAATTCACGCCCGAGCAGGAAGAGCTAGCTCCTCAGCTGCATGCTGCCTTGGTGGCTCCCAGGCCACGCACTCCCCCTCCTCCTGCGCCCTGGATGGCAGTGACCGCGTTCCAGGTGTGCCAAAGCGTGCTCCCCCCATCTCAGTCCACAGACGACCCTCACCCTGACGCTCGCCACCCACTCACAGCAGAAACAGCACAGAAGAGAAACAGTGACAACAAAAATCACATCACTTGAATATCCAGAAAGCTAAAGGAGGCAGAGACACTGCTCACCTTCCTAAAACTCATCACGATGGGGCTGTGTCCGCTCAGGGCACTGGACTCTGCTGGTGGGCACTGGTGGGGGCGGTCTGAGAGCCTGCAGAACCCCCCCAAGTTGCCACTCGCGCTGCATTCGTCCCCCACGCCTCACCCCTCCTTCCAAACGACTCTGTCAGCAAGTCCCGGCACTGGCCATGGAGGCGGGAGGACGTCATGCATGAGGTACGGGCACCCTTGCGGGCAGCCTTCTCGGGTAGGACCTGACGCCCGGCACCCTTCATGCTTCAGACGCGGCCGCTCCGAAGCCTCAGAGTCCCTCAGCCTCACAGCTCCTTCCCAGGTTCTAGGAAGGCCCCTGGCTGTGCGTGTATCTGTTAGTAATAAAATGTACAAACGTAAGATAGTTTAACTCGAGGGCCTCTCGTGTCAGGTGGCGCCAAGGTGGCCGTGAGCCCTCTGGGGCTGCAGCCACGGGCGCCGAGTTAGGGGCGCATCCACCTGGATCACAGACGCATCTGTGGAGAGCTAGTCACTGCCAGTGGCCTGATGCAGGAATGGCCTCCAGGAAAACCACCACCCATTGTGTCACTTGCCCGGCCTCACGATGAGGAGGAGCAGGGCCCGGCTCTGCATGCAGTGTAGACGGGCACTGCACCTTCTGGCACCAAGTGCTCGGATCGCAATCCTACAGCACTGTCAGAACACTGGGAGCCGGAAGCCAGTCCGCGGGCGATTCCTCGAGTCCACAGCTTACCTTTTTATTTTTTATTTATTTATTTATTTTTTTTTTGTGGTACACGGGCCTTCCCCTGTTGCGGCAGCGGCCACGGCTCACGGGCCCAGCCGCTCCGCGGCACGTGGGATCCTCCCGGACCGGGGCGCGAACCCGCGTCCCCAGCATCGGCAGGCGGACGCGCAACCACTGCGCCACCAGGGAAGCCCACCACAGCTTATCTTTAAAGGGAACGTGATAGGGACTTCCCTGGCGGTCCACTGGTTAAGACTTTGCCTTCCGATGCAGGGGGTGAGGGTTCGATCCCTGGTCGGGGAGCTAAGATCCCACATGCCGCGTGGCCAAGAAAACATAAAACGGAAGCAATATTGTAACAAATTCAATAAAGATTTAAAAAATGGTCCACATCAAAAAAATCTTTTAGAAAAAGTAAAGGGGCTCTTTGTCTCCTGGTGCGAGAGGAGAGGGGATTAAGCGCACCGCGTAAAGGAGCTCCAGAAACGGGCGCGGAGCTGCCGAAGAGACAGGAGACTTTTTCTTGCCTCTTTGCTTCCTGGGGCGCGAGGAGAGGGGATTAAGGGCACCGCGTAAAGGAGCTCCAGAAACG
>NC_041222.1:106667256-106692088 GCF_002837175.3 Physeter macrocephalus | reverse complement strand
ACAATACACTACTTAATAACGAAGTGATCACTGAAGAAATCAAAGAGGAAATCAAAAAATACCTAGAAACAAATGACAATGGAGACACAACGACCCAAAACCTATGGGATTCAGCAAAAGCAGTTCTAAGGGGGAAGTTTACAGCAATAAAATCCTACCTCAAGAAACAAGAAACATCTCGTATAAACAACCTAACTTTGCACCTAAAGCAACTAGAGAAATATTCTTGCTACTTCTATGACGACAGACAATTCCTTTCTGTTACTGTTTTGGTCTGGAATGGCACTTCTTCCAGGTAGTGCTGAAATGTCAGCATTCAAGTTAAGAACTTCTCAAATACTGTACTTTTAATCAAATAAAACTTCACATATAATTTTTGGTATCTGTTCCCATGACTACAGTCTTTCCCTGTGCTCATTTTCTGATCTATTAGGGACACATATCTGGTTGGTGGTCTCCCAAAAACTCTCAGAAATATTGTTTCTATATTTTGCCCTTATCCTCACCACATACACTTCAACTTGCTTCCATACCAGGTTCATTAGTTTCAACATAGTTGTTATAGGCAGAATCAACTGTATCTTCTGCCTACTTGACTACCTTTTCTAACCTGTCATTTCTTTGGCCTAGGACACGCTCCACTTTTTAGTCAGATCTTAAGTCTCATCCAACTAAGTCTCAATACTACTATGAGATCATATTTACCCTGCTAGTCTATCACTGTAATAAAATGTATTACCCATGTTTTTTAGGAAAAGATCTCATGATTTTAAATACTTTTTTACTAAAAACAAATGAATAGTCATATCTTAAGATATGCCAAATTTTGGGTGAAAAATATATATAAACTTTTGTTTATCTGTAATTAAGTTATAGTCTAGTGTTCTAACACACCATGCACATACATACATTCTTCTTAAGAAAAAACATTTTAGAGTCTTTACAACACTATTTCACGATAGATTTAAATTTTTCAATAATCACTTTCACACAAACTTAGCAGGTCCTTTTCACTCACTGAATTAGAAACTGTATTTTATGAATATTTTAAAAATTAATTATCAGTTTCGTGTATCAGATTATTTCTAATTTTCTTCCTTTAGGATTCACCAAAAGCCCAGCTACGCCGGACAATAGAATGTTGTCGGACCAACTTATGTAACCAGTATTTACAACCTACACTGCCCCCTGTTGTTATAGGTAGGTTAGCAGAGAAAAGTGCAATCATGATTCTCAGTGAAATATTTTCTCTGGTTTTAACAATAAGCAAGCTTTCTAGAGTTCAACACTACAAGTTATTTTTTCCTTTTAAGATGTGATCGAAAGGTAATATGTCTTTTTCATTGTTTACTTCCATTATCAGGTCCATTTTTCGATGGCAGCATTCGATGGCTGGCTTTGCTCATTTCTATGGCTGTCTGCATAATTGCTATGATCATCTTCTCCAGCTGCTTTTGTTACAAGTAAGATAATTATTTTGATGCAAAATATTTTGTTGAATATTAGATATAAACAGTTGTTCTTAAAGCCAGTAGGCAGAAACCATTGACAATGTATTTCAGGAACCATTAACTTGTATTTTCTGGTTATCTCCTTTAATTAACTATATTATAGTTTCTTAAGGGAACAGAGGACCTTACTACTAATCAATTAATTGGACACTACATTATACTTCTTGTTATGTTCATGAGTACTTAAGATATTCTTATTTATAGAATATTGAACTTTCTTATATCTAAATTTAAAAACCTGACCCCATATATGCACTACCAAATGTAAATTAGATAGCTAGTGGGAAGCTGCCGCATAGCACAGGGAGATCACCTCTGTGCTTTGTGACCATGAGAGGGGTGGGATAGGGAGGGTGGGAGGGAGGGTGATGCAAGAGGGAAGAGATATGGGAACATATGTATATGTATAACTGATTCACTTTGTTGTAAAGGAGAAACTAACACACTATTGTAAAACAGTTATACTCCAATAAAGATGTTAAAAAAAAAAAAAGTAAAGGGAATGTGATAGACGTGATCCCAGATTTAACACCACCCCAGAATTTTAAATGGCTTTAACCAGGAACAACACGTTCAAACTATCCATAAATCCACTTCAACCAACCAGGCCAGAGGAAAGACTGAATGATATTCAATCTTTTAATTAAAAACATGACCAAAGAATATACAGGCAAAGGAGGTAGGGAGGAAAAGTTTTACCGAAGTATAGCAGCCAGTTAGTTAATTCAAATATTGTATTATGTTTCTGGATTTTGTGATTTTGTATTATTTGTTAGCTTTTTAAAAAATACATAATTCGCGGTGATTTCTTTACTCGTTATTTCATAACCAATTTTGTAACCTAATTTTGCATTCTTGCTCTTTTTTATTGTCAGGAGAAGAAAGGATGTATCACCTGCAGCAAGTAAGAACACTGGGGAGCTCTCCCCAAGCAGTGTCTCCGTGTTCTTCTCCTTAAAGAGGCCCCCTGGAACGCGTCAACTTCAGGCTCCACCTCTGCCCCCCACGTCCCGTGGAGAAGCGCAGCGGAAATGCTGAAATCGTCTAAGTGTTCACCGAATTCAACTTCGTTCCCTCTTCCTCGCGAAAGTCATCGCCTCTGCTTTTTCTCCTCTCTCCCTCCTCCCGAGAAGGCGGCCCCAGCTGTGTCCCCGGAGCTGCGTCCTCCGGGCCACCGCCTGCCCGGGCCGTCAGCAGCCCCCGTCAAACGCCCGTCAGCTCTGCTGAGATGCCACCAGCGCTGACAAGGTCCAGGCAACGGGGGGTGGCGGGCCTGGCGGCGCGGGAGAAGGTGGCCTCCAGAGGTGGGGGACCACTGGGGACAGCTGCACACGGAGGGCCTGGGGTCGGAACAGCCCCCCAACGATCTCTGCTGTGAGGCCGGCGCCGACACCCCACACGCCACTTATGGGAAGTACCTCCGAGACAGCCCCTAATGGGCCCAGGAAGACTCGAAGCACAGACACCTAGCTGCCCTCTAAAACGTAAAGCTTTTCCGACGAGGAGCGGCAGGGCCGTCATGACCACTGTGCCAGCTTACAAACCGACCGGTCTTTACGGACGGCCGCAGGAGTGCAGGTGGGCTGAGGCTCCACTGGCTTTGCGGGGCGGCAGTGTGATCTCCGTTTCCCCTGCGGGAAGGTTTGGAAACGGAGAAACACTCGCCGACTAGGTGAGGTACTCCGAGCGGTCACGAGGGACACCGCTTCTCCTTTACCCGGGCTCCACCAGGACGGGGGCAAGTCACACTCACGTCACCCGGCCTTTTACTCACACGTTTTCATCTTCACTTTCGTGGCGTGGAGGCATAGGGGTTCTCGAAGGTTAAAATAACATTTTAAAATTTTAAGCTGAGGTTCTTTACCTCGGGGAGTTACTGGCTGTCCCCCCGTGGGTCCGATGGCGCTGATGTGCTCAGGACACGGCCGGCACACAGCAGTCAGGGGAGGCGCAGAGCGGAGTCACAATTTACGACGTGAAGCTGAAGACACTGGACAGAGCTAGCCGTGCGCGTGCGTGCGTGTGTGCGTGCGTGTGCGTAAGAGAAAGGTGGGGGCGGCGCGGGGGCGGGGCGACAGAGAAAGAGGTGGTGCTTTTGTCTGGAGTTTCAAAAGGGCTTGGCTTTAAGATGATGCTAAGACCTTGGAGGAGGAGAGCGTAGAGTAGGTGTTACCTTCTAAAGGATGCAGGTCACGGTATGAGGTCATTTCCCCATCAAGAAACAAAGCAATGAAAGTATTTCGCACACAGGACAGGGGGCGGTGGCGGAGCCTACACAGGCAGGTGGGGGGAGAGCCGTACAGGAGGCGTGGGCGGGGGGGGCGCGCATCCCCAGCGCTGAGAGTCTGCGGGCTGGGGGCAGAGAACGCGGGGTGAGGGCAGAGGGCCTGGGGCCTGTGTCTCCACCACCCTGGCCTCCTGCCCTCCAGGGTCGCGGGGAGGGCAGGCCTGGACTGATGGAGGGCGGCAGGCGACCACCCACCTGAGCCCCTCAGCTCTCTCTCAGAGTGGGTAAGTCACAGCCCCTCGGGAGGGGGAGGAAGGGCTGGTGAGAGCAGCCCGGCCGGGGTGGAGGTGGTCAGCGGTGAAGGCACGGGACCAAGGCCGACACCGAGAGCAAGGTGACAAGATGTCTCCAAGGGGGTGGGCTGGGGGCAGGAGCACAGAAAGCACAGGCCTCACCCCAGGGTCAGCGGTGGAGAGGACGAGGGAGACCAGCCCCGAACGACTTAAAATCCTAAACTGACCGAGGAATTGCCCAGAGGAGGCTTTTAGGCCAGAAGGGGGTCTGTTACCCTCAAGGGCCAAGTCTGGGTTTTCACCACCTCACCAGCAAACTCGGTGCAGTTCCAGAGGAATAGAGGCCCGTTTTGCACATCAGAGGTGTCACCATACTATTTGAAACCCACTGTACACGTTGGCAATCCCTGCCCCCTGCCCCATGTCCCCCAAAGAGTCTAATCACAAAGGCCGCCTCGTGTGCTGAGAATCCGCCTACACTTTGGGGTGGGATTGGCAGGACCTGGACCAGACATACTCTCAACTTCCAGAAATCTGCTGCTATCAGAGTGCTCCTCGGCGCTTCCTGACCCTAATTCGGGGAAGGATTCAGGAGAGAGAAACACGTGGTCTCTCATACAGGTCACAGGCCACGAACACTGCTCGCCTTGTCATCCTCAGAATCACAGTCCCCACCACGCTGGCCTAATCTAAGGTAATACAGTAAGTCCCCTACATACGAACCTTCAAGTGGCGAACTTTCAGAGATGCAAATATGCATCTGGTTCCAGCAAGGAGCCAGAACCTGTGCCATCAACGTCAGGCGTGAATGACATTGCAGCTTGCCCTCCGTCTCCTGTTGCTGACGATCCTTCAGCTCTACCATCTCCCCCCTCCCGTCCCCCCTTCAGTCAGTAGCTCTTCTTGCCTGTTCCCTCGATGCCAGCCCCTGTGTGCCAGCTGTTGTGCTGTACTACTGTACTTTTCAAGGGACTGTACTGTAAGATTTAAAAGGGTTTCTCTATTTTTTGTGTTTCTTTGTTTTTTATGTATTCTTTGTGTGAAGAGTATTATAAACCTATGATAGTACAGTACTACATAGCCGATTGTGTTAGTTGGGTACCTCGGCTAACTTTGCCGGACTTACGAACAAATTGGACTTACGAATGCGCTCTCAGAACGGAACTCGTTCGTATGTAGGGTACTTACTGTGTAAGTAGTATGGGGTCTGCTTTTTCTTTGTTTCTCCCCGCTTTCACCTGCTGTTATCTTGGAAGCAGAAAATGACCACGTAACCACGAGCTACCCTGTCCTCCCAACGTGGCACCCACTGTGCTCAGGGCCCCTGGGGACCCCTCCCCGTCCACCCGGAGCAACCAGCTTCAGCACCACAGTTCCCTTCGTTCTTCCGCTGCGTTGTTTCTCTCCTGGAATGTGGGTGAGAGGCCCGGACTGTGCTTCTCCAAGTGCCCTGAAGCTGAACGTCTTCGTTTGCTTTCTTTGGACTCTCTTCACTCTCCCCCCTCCCCTCGCGCGGCTCCAGGCTGGCGTGACTGTCACGATTCATGCGGAACTGAAATGAAAGCACTACCAACCCTGCAGGTAAAATGAGGCTATCTCCCATCTCCACTGTAAGTTGGGTGCAGCTCAAGTATTCAGCAGAGACTAAATCAAATCTCTTAAAATGCTCATGCATACATTAGAGCTACTTATATTACCGTCGTAATGCCGGATACTTCCATAGAAAATAGTATCTTAAAATGGAAAGTTCTAAGCAAAAATGAGCAAGTGGGACTACCTCAAACTAAAAGCTTCTGCACAGTGAAGGAAACCATCAACAAAATGAAAAGGAAATCTACTGAATGGGAGGAAATATTTGCAAACCATCCATCTGGTAAGGGGTTACTCTCCAAAAGAGGTCATACAACTCAACAGCAAAAACAAACAATCCAGTTAGAACATGGGCAGAAGACCTGAGCAGACATTTTTCCAAAGAAGACATACAGATGGCCAAAACAGGCACATGAAAAGATGTCCCACATCACTAATCATCAGGGAAATGCATATCTAAACCACAGTGAGATATCACCTCACACCTGTCAGAATGGCCATCATCAAAAAGAATACAAATACCAAATGCTGGAGAGGGTGTGGAGAAAAGGGAACCTTCCTGCACTGTTGGTGGGAATGTAAACTGATACAGCCACTATGGAGAACGGTATGGAGGTTCCTTAAAAAACTAAAAACAGAACTACCATCTGACCCAGCAATTCCACTCCTGGGCACTTGTCCGAAAAAAATGAAAACACTAATTATAAAAGATACATGCACCCCTAGGTTCATAGCAGCACTATTTATAAGAGCCAAGACTTGGGAGCTCCCTAAGTGTCCATCAATAAATAAATGGATAAAGAGGATGTGGTAAATATACACAGTGGAATATTACTCAGCCACGAGAAAGAAGGAAATCCTGCCATTTGCAGCAACATGGATGGACTTGGAGGGCATTATGCTCAGTGAAATGAGTCAGAGAAAGATAAATACCAGTTGCCAACAGTGGGGTCAGAAGGTACAAACTTCCAGTTATAAAATGACTAAGTCCTGGGATGTAGTATACAGCATGCTGACTATAGTTAGCGATACAGTACCGCAGAGTTGAACGTTGCAGACGGAGTAGATCTTAAAAGTTCTCGTCACGGGAAAAAAATTCTGTAACTGTATGGGAAAGGATGTTACCTCGACAATGTGGCGATCATTCCACAATATATACGTATATCGTATCATCATACACCTGACACTAATTTGGTGTTATATGCCAACTGTATCTCAATAAAATGTTTAAATAAAAATATTAAAGCTAAAAAAAAGTTGGACGTTCACTTAGTCTAAGCTTAGCTGCGGGCCCCTCAACGGCGCCTCTACTGCTGGCCACGACCTCTCATGTGAACACCTCCAGTGACAGGTACGTGTGACACGCCCCACCCCACCCCTGCCCCAGACTCTTCTAGCTCAGGCAGAACTGTTGGGGAACCACTGACGGAAACCTCCTGCCCCAGCCAGGCCCGGGAGTAACCGCTTGCGTGAGTTCTCTTTCAACAGGAGGTCCTGGTAAGGAATGCAGAACTAACAAGCCACCACCGACCGGAAGAATTCGGGAAAGGTCAAAAGGAGAGAGGAGACTCCGGTCCATATGTCCTGCCAACCTCCCAGAATCCTCCTCGCTGGAATCCATCATGGCTGAGATGCGTGTGCCACCAGGAGGGACCCTGCTTCGGACCAAATATGAGCCAAGCAAGGTGACTGGCCAGAGACAACCCGGAAACTAACCCCATCACCATAAAACCCGAGACAGAGCCACGTGGAGAGCAGTCCTCCTGGGTTCCCTTAACCTCCTGCTCTCTGCCCGGGCGCCGCTTCCCAATAACGTCTCTTGCTCTGTCAGCACGTGTGTCTCCTCGGACAGTTCATATCCGAGTGTTAGACAAGAGCCCACTCTCGGGCCCTGGAAGGGGTCCCCCTTCCTGCAACAGAATGGTTTCTCCCTTTTGCTGAGGACATCCTATAATTTGCTGGCTTGGGCCTCAGTTTCAGCCCCTGACACCCTGTGGGCGCGATCTCCCCTTCTCCCATGTGCACACTCTTTGGGTGACTGGTGACCCCTCTCGTATCCCTCCCTCCAAGGCCCCTCTTCCTGTCCCGGCGCTGAGCCCACTCACCTTCCCGGAGCCCCTGGGAGCATCTATGACCAGCCAAGCCCTCATGGACCGTGGTGCTCAGGGCTTGGCTCGGGGCTCAGCTGTGGCCGCTCAGTGCGGAGCGGGACCGCTTTGTTCTAAACACTGTGGTCCATTCACGAGGCCTACAGTTTAATTAGCTTTCCCGGCAACCGCATTAAACAATGGCTTGTTTCTTAGCAGCGACTACGCATTTGAGCGGTTGGGTTTTTAAAACCCGAAAACAGAGGCCGCCATTTACTTACTGATAGACTTTGTCCTGTCCTATGGGCTGGTTCATTCAGACTTTCAGAAACCTTTTGTGATTCTGATTTTTCCCTTGAATGTATTAGCATTCCACTCTAGTTCTGTGTCACCTGCAGATAAAATAGCACAAAAACCGCAGAGTCCTGCGGTATGCCAATAACAACCTTCTTTTAGATTAAAAAGGATTGATTAATTAGCAACCCTATGATCCTTCGACCATTTATAAACCTATCCAATTACCCTCTCCCTCAACCCCTGGGAGCAGGACATTAGCCAGTCTTTATGGCCGTCATCATCTGAGCCCCTTTTCTATGTGGGGCAATTACCCACCTTATGAGTCTTTCGGGAGCCAAGACCACCTCCCAGAATGAAAGGCAGAAAATGCCAGCGGCTGGCTTTCCCAGCATCCTTTGCAGCTCGGGTACAGCCATGGCATCCGGGTCCCAGAGGTTGGAAGCATCGTGCCGAACTTTGACCCAGGAGCTCGAGAGGGTGGGGACAGCTTCATGCCCTTGGGGACACCAGGGTCATGGTGTCTGCAGTGGGAAAGGTGATGCCCAGGCTGGTGTTGACAAGCTCTTGTGTCCTCACAGGACCAGCCCCGTGATTTCTGGATGTGGTTCTGATGTGTGATGTCCAAACCCGGCTGTCTAGCCCTTCCCGAGAGTCAGTAAGTGGCTCTATATCCTTGAATAAAATCCCTTTTCTGCTTAAACTAACTAGAATCTGTCTCTGTTGTTTTGACCTAAAAGCAGCCAGTGAGGGCTTCCCGGGTGGCGCAGTGGTTGGGAGTCCGCCTGCCGATGCAGGGGACGCAGGTTCGTGCCCCGGTCCGGGAGGATCCCACGTGCCGCGGAGCGGCTGGGCCCGTGAGCCATGGCCGCTGAGCCTGCGCGTCCGGAGCCTGTGCTCCGCAACGGGAGAGGCCACAGCAGTGAGAGGCCCGCGTACCGCAAAACAAAAACAAAAACAAAAAAAAGCAGCCAGTGAGACCTGCCTCTTCCCTCATCCTCACGGCCCTGGAGTGAGTCCTTCCTGGACTGTGGGCCGTCATCACCAACCTCACTTACATGTTTGCCAGTCGGATAGTCCTGTCTGAAAAGGAGGTGCAAACAGCCTGACATCATGTGTTTTTTGGGACCTGGGCTGGCTCTTCATAGTCACTGATGCCCTTTGCAAGAGCTTGGAAACCATCTTCGCGGACGTTCTTCAAGATGCTGGCCAAGAGTCAACATCAAGCCCACTCATCTGAACGTCACAGAACCTGCCCTCTTTCTCTTTTTGAAAATTACAACTACCATCTCCCCATCTCCTGGGGCTCCGTTATTTTTCACGATTCCTCTGAGATTATCCCAAGGATTTCTCAACTACATCTGTGGATCCTTCAGCATCCCGGGATTTCCTTTTCCTGGCTAGGAACATGCTCTCATACAATCCTCTCGGCTGTTTGATCTGCACTTTTTAGTTTGCAGAGGACACTTCTTTGAGAAGACAGAAGCCACACAGGGGTTGAGGGGTTGCACGTTCTCTGTGGTCTGTGAACAACCCCCCACCCAGCTTCCACGGCAGCCTCCGCACTGCCCCGCACATCCCTGGAGGTGAGGCAGCGCGCAGCCGTCTGTCTGTGCGTCTGACGTCTGAGCCCAAACCCCGTGCCCTGCAGCCTACACACGCCGTCCTTGTGCCCGGAGGAGCCTGCGCATGGGTGGGCATTCTGACCAGTGGCTGCAGCCCACCCCAGACACCTGCTGCCCTGCCAGCTTCACGCCCATCACTGGCGACTCAGATTCCACCACAGAAACACACAGGAGCCACCACGTAAAATAGTTTATAATCTCTGGGCCTTATTTACCTTTTTAAACATCACCATTTAGTCTCACTTAATACAGCTTACGTGTCTCTGGCAACAAAAGCAAGATTATTTCAAATTGTTAGAATCGTGAGTCTTCAAAAGCACAGGACTGAGTTCAGTGTATCTGTGTACAAGTATCCACTATTCAGTTAATGAACTACTCAGACCACTAGAAATGGGGGTGCGGGGAGAGCGGAGGAGGACCCCTGCCAGGAGGCTGAGGGGCGTGAAAGACCCACGTGGTCTGTAGGCAAGGGGCCAACCCCCAAGGCCCTGTGCTTTGAGGGTTTAAAAGGAGCGGGCTTCCTGTCAGCGAGGTCGCGGTCTTGTCACAGAGAGGGGAGCTCTGTCCCCTGGCCCCGGGCCTCTGGGGCTGTAACACCCTGGGCTCGGGCCTGGGAGGGCGTGAGGGCCTCCCGACCAAGCCAGCCCTAGAGAGTCACTGTTCCCGGAACTTCTACAAAGGGCTCTGCTCTGGCCCAGTGGAGCAACGGGGGCAGATGACACAAGACTCAGAGACACATTCCACCCCTCTCCCTCCCCTGCTACTGAGAAGACCCCCAGCCCCAGGCCTCAGCTGCCGTGCCCACCACTACCCCACCCAGTGCCCGGGAGCTGCAGGGATTAAGGGGCTCGGCTCCAAGTCCCTGGGCCAGTTTGGCAGGGGCGCCCTTCACTGAGATAGAGATGCCCGGAGGGTCCCTGGCCAGTGAGACGGGAGGAGGTAGCACGGGCTCTGACACCTGCCAGGCTGCGGGAGGAGACCCTGCCTGAACCCACTGCCTCCTCCCCCAGCCCAGCTCTGGGCGCTGGTCCCGACTCGCCACCACCAGGCCCTGTTCAGCCACCAGCTCCTCTCTGCCCTGATGACTTAGTGACCCACGATCCAGCCTGTCTGCACCTATGTCTGCACCCAGGCTACCAGAGTTCACGGTCAGGTACAGGGAAAGGGGCTGGTGTGTCTCAGGAAGACTGACACCTGTGTTCCGGTGTCAGGGAGGGGCCCTGGAGCGCTCGCTCTGCTGGGGCGGAAGGGGTCCTGTGATTCCTCCACGTCTTTAAGCCCCAAACATACGGCCTTAGGTTCCCACAATCCTGCACCTACTCTCATCCTTGTCGCTAAGATACCAAACAAAAACTGCAATAAATCTAAATGTTTCCCTTCTCCCAAAGGTCTGCGGCAGGATCCACCCCATTCTAAAAGAACACATCTTAACTACCGTGATCAGAGACACACAGGACACCCCGCGCCCCCTGCCACCTTTAAGAACAAGGAAAATCACAGACAAAAGTCAGCAAGTACGTGATGGAGAAAACCATAATTTGAAAAGACACATGCACCCCAATGTTCACAGCGGCACTATTTACAATAGCCAGGACACGGAAGCAGCCTAAATGTCTGTCAGCACATGAATGGATAAAGAAGATGTGGTACATGTATACAATGGAATATCACTCAGCCATAAAAAAGAACAGGGAGGGGCCCTGGAGCGCTCGCTCTGCTGGGGCGGAAGGGGTCCTGTGATTCCTCCACGTCTTTAAGCCCCAAACATACGGCCTTAGGTTCCCACAATCCTGCACCTACTCTCATCCTTGTCGCTAAGATACCAAACAAAAACTGCAATAAATCTAAATGTTTCCCTTCTCCCAAAGGTCTGCGGCAGGATCCACCCCATTCTAAAAGAACACATCTTAACTACCGTGATCAGAGACACACAGGACACCCCGCGCCCCCTGCCACCTTTAAGAACAAGGAAAATCACAGACAAAAGTCAGCAAGTACGTGATGGAGAAAACCATAATTTGAAAAGACACATGCACCCCAATGTTCACAGCGGCACTATTTACAATAGCCAGGACACGGAAGCAGCCTAAATGTCTGTCAGCACATGAATGGATAAAGAAGATGTGGTACATGTATACAATGGAATATCACTCAGCCATAAAAAAGAACGAAATAATGCCATTTGCAGCAACATGGATGGACCTAGAGATTATCATATAGGTGAAGTCAGAAAGAGAAAGACAAATATATGCTATCACTTATATGTGCAATCTAAAAAAAAGATACAAATGAACTTATTTATAAAACAGAAACAGACTCACATAGAAAACAACTTTATGGTTACCAAAGGGGAAGGGGGGAAGGATAAATTAGGAGTTTCAGACTGACATATACACACTACTCTATATAAAATAGATAACCAACAAGGACCTACTGTACAGCACAGGAAACTCTACTCAACACTCTGTAATAACCTATACAGGAAAAGAATCTAAAAAGGAGTGGATACCTGTATATGCATAACTGATTCGCTTTGCTGTACACCTGAAGCTAACACAGCATTGTAAATCGACTCTCCTCCAATTAAAAAAAAAAAAAAGTCAGCGGGCACATGAGGAGATTGAACAGTGCAGAGGAGACGGGTCCGACACAGCAAGAGAACGGGGCAAGAAAAGGGAGACCCACTCGTACTCCTGAGGAGTGATCACAAGGGGCAGCGCTTCTGGGGGTCCCACCAGCAGCTTCCCGCTCAGACCCCGGCCTCGCCCACCAGCAGAGGGGCAGAGCCAGCCCCTGGGGGCCTGGGTTCGGGCGGCACTGCCCTGCTCAGCCCCGCCTCCACGCCGCCGGCCCTCGCAGGGAGGGGTACCTGGGATCTCTGACCGCCCTTCTATTTCTGTGCCTGGGTTGTGGGTGAGATCCGTCAGCACAGGACAGAGCACGGGGGGGTCTGTGCCAGCCCAGGACGATCTTCAGCCACATCAGGTGACACCTCCCCCAGGTCTGTCTCTGCATCCTGGGACACAGGAGTCCACGGTCTGGACTTGCCATCTCTGAGGATCTGCGTGGTCATCTGGCTCCCAGGGTGTTTCCTTTCTTCGAGGGAGAAAGACAAACAATTCTGGGTCCTCCTCCTCCCTCTGTCCTGTTAGGAGGGAAACATTTTCAAGTCACCCTGTGTTCCGACCTTGAGAAATCACCAGCAGAGTTAATAGAATCATCAACAACATGTGTTTCTTCCCTCCCTGTGGCCATGTGCCCGGGGAGGGTGGAGGAATGAAAGAAGCAGAGAAAAGGATTAGAGACGGAAAGAAACTGCATCAGGGGAAGGCCCAGACAAGACGCAGGTCCAGACAGCAAGTGGGATGCTTGCAGGTTATGCGGTGCCGAGACCTCTCCTCGAAGCCGGGCTGCGGGTTCTCTGCCCGCAGTTACGTGAACAGCACAGTGGGCAGCGGGCTGGGGGCCTGTCTCATAAAGGATCTGGCCTGACTTTGCACACGAAAAATCAATGTAAGGAAACACTCTCATGTTTGTGTATCAGCTATTGGGCTGTGTTCACTGAGATGTTTGTGATTTTAAAGACATCCTGCCTACACGTCAATCCCCATCTGATCTGCCGGCAGAATTTCCATGTCATCGCACAGTTACATTAGAGCAAGGAGACAGGGATTTTTTTTTTTTTTTTTTTTTTTTGTTTTGCGGTACGCGGGCCTCTCACATCTGTGGCCTCTCCCGTCGCGGAGCACAGGCTCCGGACGCACAGGCTCAGCGGCCATGGCTCACGGGCCCAGCCGCTCCGCGGCACGTGGGATCTTCCCAGACCGGGGCGCGAACCCGGTTCCCCTGCATCGGCAGACGGACTCTCAACCACTGCGCCACCAGGGATGCCCGGACACAGGGATTTTATTTCAGCTCCGACTGGGTCTACAAGTCCTTTGCATTCTTTTCTCAAAGAGGAATAGCTTTAAAAAAATTTTATTTTAAGAGAGGAGGGAAAAGGGTCAGCATGGCTGCCAAGAACT
This sequence comes from Physeter macrocephalus, assembly GCF_002837175.3. Classification (NCBI taxonomy): domain Eukaryota; kingdom Metazoa; phylum Chordata; class Mammalia; order Artiodactyla; family Physeteridae; genus Physeter; species Physeter macrocephalus. The sequence continues at coordinate 106,678,436 of NC_041222.1, read as the reverse complement.
TCTTGGTTTGGTTCCAAAGCACTGTGTACGGAACTCACTCAGGTCAAATGGAGCCCCCCCGACCCAGGGGCTCCGTGCAGAGGAGACGGGAACCACGACGCCTTCCTCGGCCCCTCCGTCTGCCGGGGTGGGTCCTGCTGGCCTCCCCTGCTGGAAGCTGCTGTCCGGGACCCTCTTCTCGCCCCGTCACCAGAGGACAACTCTGTCCTGTGAGCCTTTCCCAACTGCAGCCGCCGGTCCTGGCTTGTCCACCTCACACACCCATTGTCCTTGAAGGAGTTCAAAGCACCTGGTTGGTCGTTTTCCCACCGTTGCCCCACTTGAGCTTAAATGTCATGTTTTCAGGAAGAAATGTAAAGTCCCGCCATCATTTTGAACTCACCGTTTCCAAAATGGAACTTCCCGTCTTGACCTGGAACTACACTTCCGGCTGGCGTCCGCATCCTTCTCAAAGGCTCCACGGTTGCCATGGTCACCCTGATGCACAACTCAGATGCTGTTTTTGTCCCTCCTCCTGCATCTCCTCTATTGGTCAGCCATCAATTCCTACCGGCCCTTTTCTCTAAATGTCTCCTCCGGCTTCTTTGTCCCCTCGGCCCCGCGCGGGGGGAGGGGCGGGCAGCTCCCATCTCCTCATCTCTGACTCCCGGGCCCCCAGCTCCGCACCTGATCTCCTGTACGACGGCCGGGCTGGTCTTCCCTCCACGTGACTTCTGTATCAGGAAACCTTCAGCAGCATCAGGTGAACCCTTCCGCTGCCCCTTCCTGACTTGCAGGCGGGCACCTGGCCCCATGCTCACTACAGAGCACGCACTTACTGTGCAAGCCCTGGGTTTCCATCTCCCCACGGATAAGCTGCCTTGTGTCTGCCGCCGAGCCTTTGTGCTGCAGTCCTTCCTGTGCCCGCCTGTCCTGTGCTTCCTCCGAAACGTATTTGAAATTTCTCCATCGTCATCGCTCAGGCCCCATCCCCTTTTTATCTAAAACGTACTCCTGCCTTTCTCGCCTCCCTCTCCTCCAAGCTCATGTCGGGTTTGTAATCTCTGCCGCAAAGTTATTAGAGTGATGAATTGTCTTCTAATATTTCTTAGAATTTTCAGCTTGCATGTTTCTCCCCATCCAGACTGTGCTCTCCTTGAGGGCAGGGACAGTGTCTGATATTCCTTCCTTCCAATTATCCCCTCCTCCTGGTATCCTACTTGTTTTCCATGATCCCACATTTTACCTATTTTGCTTTTACCATTTTTTATTGTGTACATTTTTGTAAGCAATCCCCAAACTTTCGCAGGATAAGAAAATAATTTCTTCTGTATCTTTCATAATACCCATCGTTGTAGTAGCTAAACACAGGTGGTTTGTGAGAACCCACTCAATAAATATGGAGTTGGTTTTGAAATATAGTAGGGCACATGTATATTAACCTCAGGCAACTAAAAAACGTATTTCAGCCCCTTAAGAATCTGAATTTAAGTGGAATCATTTAGGCCTTTTCCCCCATTCTGATTCAGCTCTGCTGTTTTTCATTATATCCCAGTACTCTGATAATGACTTGATACAACTAAAACTGAAAAGAGAGAAAAGGTAAAAACAATCAAACAAGAACAACAAAAAACCTCAAAGGCTCTTCAGACGGGAGTTTAAAGAGGATAGCTGGTAGATCAGTTCTATATGAGGACACGGGTTTATGGAACACGGCTCCACACACGAAGCTCCATCAGCCCAACACCCACACCGAGCAGGGGAAGGGCAGGGCGGGTAGAGATGCAGACACACAGAGAGACAGGGCGATAGGACAGAAATAACACAAAACAGGATTTTTTTTTGAATTTTATTTTATTTATTTTTTATACAGCAGGTTCTTATTAGCTATCTATTTTATACATATTAGTGTATATAGGATCTTTTTTTTTTAAGGAAAGAAAACATGCATCCTCTGGCGTAAGGAACAGCTCAGGATCAAAGGCTAAGACTCTGATTTTTAAAGTTTTGTGTCGGTTCTCTCATGCCTAAGCCACTGGGCGAATTTAGCCGGTGGGCAAGATCATTACAGCTCTGCTCGTGTGGCGCGTTTCCTTTGCGACGCCCTCCTCTTGGAAGCTTCACTCACTCCAGGGTGATTACAGGGGCCGAGTGATAACAGGCCAGTCCTGCGCATCTGTCTCAGTGGGTAAATAAATCACAGGCGGGATCATTTCAGCTTGGAGGGTAGAAACTCGAGCCCAGCTTTGATTTCTGTCACCATCGCCACATCACAACCCCACAGTTGCTGCCCCAGAGGAACCAGCAGCGAGGTTACGTGTGGACACGGCCCCGGCGCCACGTGGCCAGAGCCAAAGGGCGTGGCAGCTCGTCACCCTCCTGGCATCTCCTCGTGGACGGGATGGAGGGCTCGTCCTCACCCCACGGCCTCGCAGGTGCCTGTGCTGTGTGGACCCCACTGCTCCAGCACCATGCGGCCCACATGATAGGGGAGCTGCTTTTAAGCACCGCGTCTGTTCAGTTATTCTCTGTGTCTGTCTTTATTCACTGGACACGGAGGGTTTCAACAGCCTGGTGGGCTTATCGAAATGCAGCGGTTAAAGCTGGTCGCTGATCCCTAGACAGGACTCGCAGACCTGGAGGTCCTGCTGCCTGGCATTTTGTAAAACCTCAGGAGGATCCTACCCCAGACCCTCCCTCCCCCAAACCAGGGTTCTCCATCAGAATCAGGTCCCAGCAGAAAGCTCACTACACGCGTGCAAGGCAGGGGAAGAAGGGTGGCTTACAAACGACCCTGGGCTCGCAGGTGTCGAGAAGGAGCTGGCAGCCAGGCCTCCGTCCTCGCTTTGCATCTGCCTTTACGGGGTTTACTGAATGTGCTCCTGGGATATCACTGATAAGGAAATTGGCTTAACCCAAAAGGACGTTTTCGCTTTATGTCTTGTAGTGCCCTTGAGTGCTTTAAAAAAGGGAAAAGGTAATTCTATCCAGCTTTCAGTTTTCACTGGCCGAAGTAATGGGATGAGAAGCACGGCCTTGTTCCCAGGCTTCATTTCACATTGAATTACAGGGCTCGAATTCTGTGTTTTCTCTCTATAAACCCCGACCCCAATCTGCTGAGAACATTCATTAGCTCCCAGAAGGCAGAGCCCCTGACCGTCACCTTGACAACCCAGGGAGTCACGTGTCCATCCTGCTGGCCCCTCGTGGACTCAGCATCCCATCAAGACGCACTTGGAAGACATGGCTGACCTCTGAGGGCTCACCGGCCTCTGCCTGCAGAGAAGCGGCGTTTCCTCCATGCAGCAAAGGCCTCAGGGGACCCCAATTCTCTTCGTGACTCGAATCTGTCACTTGGCCCAATTCTTCGATGACCAGGGAAGAATAAACTATTAAAGAGCAAAGAAGTAATCTCTACTGCTAAAGTTACGATGCTTTCACATATCTTGGGCGATTTCTAATTCTACTTTCCTTTTTTTTTTTTTTTTGGCCGTGCTGCACGGCATGCGGGATCTTAGTTCCCCGACCAGGTGTGGTCAAACCCGCGCCCCCTGCACTGGAAGCGTGGAGTCTTAACCACTGGACTGCCAGGGAATTCCCTTGAGAGGCTTTCTAATATGATTTATCTTTAAATCATGGGCTGCTGCCCCTGAATGAGAAGCTGGACCCAGTATAGCACGTTTCTCCGTTTTTTGGGTGATCATCTAAAAACAGATTTTTATTCTCTTCAACTGCACTATCACAGTAGCTATTGGCTACATGTGACTATTTCTATTTAAACTTAAATTAATTAAAATGCACTCAGGGGTTTCCCTGGTGGCGCAGTGGTTGAGAGTCCGCCTGCCGATGCAGGGGACACGGGTTCGTGCCCCGGTCCGGGAAGATCCCACGTGCCGCGGAGCGGCTGGGCCCGTGAGCCGTGGCCGCTGAGCCTGCGCGTCCGGAGCCTGTGCTCCGCAGCGGTGAGAAGCCCGTGTACCGCACACACACACACACACACACACACACAAAAGCACTCAGATTAGAGATTGAGTTCCTGGGTCACGGCAGCCACACATGGCAAGCGGCCCCCGCACTGGACCACACACACACACACACACACACACACACACACACACACACACAAGCACTCAGATTAGAGATTGAGTTCCTGGGTCACGGCAGCCACACGTGGCAAGCGGCCCCCGCACTGGACAGCACGGATGTGAGACATCCCATCACTCCCCAGAGCAGATGCTCTGACGGACAGCACTGCTCTAGAGAATAAACACTGATACGTTTACTTCTCCCCTACGCTCACCTATATTCCGAATCCCAAACATTTACCAGTAATTCAAAGATAACTGTACAGCTGCCTTTAGCCTCTTTCACCAACTAAGTCTTGTGAATTCAAGGCCAGCTGGTTGTGGCAGACTGATTTCCTTCCAAAGAGGGTTTTTCAGACACACCACCTGCAAAGATGATGAAACTCCTTGAAAGGTGAACTAGAGAACCTGCAGAGAGAGCGAGCTGGAGGGACAGGGCCAGCAAAGACACTATGAATTTTACGTCTTACCTGCTCACTTTCTGCTCCGTGAGGAGGGCTTGGGTTTTTTACTGCTCCTTATCCTCTAGCCCCCGTGGCTCTGCCGAGAGGGTGTGGCACGAAGGCCCCTTGATTCTGCAGGAAGCTACAGGAGCGTGTGGGGTCTGGGAGGTGGAACCTGCCCAGCAGAGAATGACCTCTGGTTCACCTGGACGATGAGCTCGTGTTGCACACCTGCTCTGTTTCCTGGGTGATGAGGGGGCGGGCTTCCCAACAACTCGGCCGGCAGCTTCTACACCAGGACGCACACAGTGACGGCACCAGCAGAAGCCCTGCTCGGTTCACATGTGCCCTCGACCAGACCCCAGTCTGGAGGCTGCACCGTGAGACTCTTCTTTGGTTGATCTTTCCGTGGCTTTGCACCATGGCGGGAGTTTCTTAGGGGTTCTGCAATCAGGATTCAAACGGAGGAACCAGCAGAACCTTAGTATTGATCTAGGTATGTGTACCTTTTACTTTGTAGGGACTTTTTCATGGGATCCATTGTACCATGAAACAGGCCAGCTGGTTCTCAAGTTCTCAAAGTAAAAGTCGATCCTTCATGGAAAATCAGCGTCAGGGTTACCCTGGGTTTTTTTGTGTTTTTTAAAAAAATAAATTTATTTATTTGTTTGTTTTTATTTTTGGCTGCGTTGGATCTTTGTTGCTGTGCGCGGGCTTTCTCTAGTTGGGGCGAGCGGGGGCTACTCTTTGTTGCGGTGCACGGGCTTCTCACTGCGGTGGCTTCTCTTGTTGCGGAGCACGGGCTCTAGGTGTGCGGGCTTCAGTAGTTGTGGCACGTGGGCTCAGTAGTTGTGGCTCGCGGGCTCTAGAGCGCAGGCTCAGTAGTTATGGCGCACGGACTTAACTGCTCCGCGGCGTGTGGGATCTTCCCAGACCAGGGCTCGAACCCGTGTCCCCTGCATTGGCAGGCGGACTCTTAACCACTGCGCCACCAAGGAAGCCCCTACCCTGGGCTCTTGAAGACAATGTGCTCTGAACTCTCAGCAGTGGTGGAAACATGGGATGGCCCTTCTCTTCCTAAACGACATCATTTTTCCACCTGCTCCTGAACTCAGCAGTGATCATTCTCTCCGAAGTGGGTATCCCTTGCTCTCTCACTTAATTTCCAAGCTCTCATCTGCCTAAAACATTGTGGATGTCTGCTCCTCCCTTCCAAATCTGTGACCCCCACACGTCGGGGCCTTAGGTCCTCTGTCTGTCCGAGGGGAGACTCAGACAGTGGAAGGAAGCTGGCACAGACCCGTCTTGAACGGTGGAGGCCAGCACCACGGCAGTTCCCTGCTCTCCTGCCAGAGACACTGCATCAAACACGAGCCAACAGCCGTGCTGTGTGCATCCTTCCCCCTCCTGACGTCTCCCTAAGCGGTAGCACACTCTACCTCATCTTTGTCCTGTACCTGTGCAGCTCGGAGATGCTCCATTATCTGCACGTCATGGACTTCCCAGCGGGGATGCTCTTCATGGTTGTGTAACTTCTGCTGCACAGATGTCACCAGAGCCCCACCGATGGACACTTAGGCTGTTGTCGGTATTTTGCTGTGATAAACAACACTGCAATGGATAAGGTACTGGCATTTTACACTTGATGAATAAGTGCCTCTGGAAGACAGATTCTTAGAATGGGTGAATGCATTTGCAATTTTGATATTTTCTAGAATGCTCTCCCCTAGATGTTTTATCAAATCACGTTCTCATCAGCAAAATAAGTGCTCCTAATTTCTAATTTTTAAAATTTATTATTATTTTATTTATTTATTTTCTTTTTTGGGGGCTGCGTTGGGTCTTAGTTGTGGCACCCAGGATCCTCGCTGAGGCACACGGGATCTTTCGTTGCTGCGAGTGGGCTGCTCTCTACTTGCGGTGGGCAGGTTTTCTCTTCTCTAGTGGCACACAGGCTGCAGGGCGTGGGGGCTCTGTAGTTTGCGGCATGCTGGCTCTCTCACTGAGGCGCGCGGGCTTAGTTGCCCTGCGGCATGTGGGATCTTAGTTCCCCGACCAGGAATCGAACCCATGCCCCCCGCACTGGAAGGCGGATTCCCTTTCTAATTTTTTTTTAAGTTTCCAACTTTATAGGTGAAAAATATTTCATAGTTATTAAGTGCATCTACATTAGAAATATGGTAGAACATCTTTTAATATATTTGCATTTCTTTTTTGAGGAACTGCCAGTTAATACTGGCATCAGGTTGGTGTGGGTGAGACCGGACTACAGTCAAGGGGTTTATTCTCACACAGATCATGTCTGGAGACGAGTAGTTCAGGCCGGCACGAAGGCTGCAAGGTTATCAGGGTCTCAAGCTCCTCGTTTCTTTCCCCCCATCATATTAAAATGTGGCTTCCGTCTTAAAGGTCAAGATAGCTAGGCTCAAGATAGCTGCTGGAGTACCAGCTAACGTGTCTACACTGCAGGCTACAAGAAGGAAAAAGAAAATGGCCACAGGGTGTGTGCCTCCTCCCTTTTAGAAGCCTCACAGAAGCCCCCTTTGACACTTAGCTTCTGTTTCAGCAACAACTCAGTAACGTGACTGTGTCTGAAGGAAACTGGAAAATGGGGCTCTTTAACCGAGGGCGTTGCCCGGGAATCAGTTAATAAGGGAGAAGAGGGCACTGGGTATTGGGAGGGCACTGGCAGTTTCTGTCCCATATTCTTGCTCAGTTTTACTTTTGGGTTTTCATTCTTGCTCTTATTGAGTCCCAGGAGCTCTTTATATATGAAGGAAATTCTCCTTGCCTGTCACAGGAGTTACAAAATTTTTTTCTATTATTTTCTTTTGACTTTGATTAAGGTCTTTTGTCACGTGGGTATTTTTTCTGTAGTTGAAGGTATCCATGTTTTCTTTTGTATGGCTTCTGGGTTTTGAGTCACATATAGGAAGGTCTCTCCTGGTTTCTTCTGGGACTTTTACAAAGGTCTCATACCCGGAAAGATTCAACTCAAGGTCAAAGCCTTCTGGAACCGAATTTCCTCTTTAAGCTGTGGGCCATAGCAGTGGCAGCCGGCTCACTGACCACTCTGCTACCTCTGGAGACTTAAGGACATCACTCAAGTAGTCTGACCTGTAACCGTAGTATGGTGACTCGAAGACCACTGCCACACGCAGGTCTTTCCATCAAGGGTCCTGGGGTCTGGGTGGCCGCAGAGCAACAAGCATTTGCATCCAGTGAGATTAAGGTGCTGTTTAGGATGGAAATTTAAACAGCCAAGTCAGAAAGTTATTACCAGTTATTAACAGAAAGACAAGAGAAATGAGAGAAACATTCCTCCGTAAAAGAGGGAGGGTATTTTAAGGCATTCATGGTTCACACAGGCCACCCCAGCAGCTCCTTCTGGTCTCTGGTGAGAACCACTTACCACCAAGAACAGAGCCGGGCGCTCACAGGAGTCAGGGAAGGGCAAGCCTGTGCTCAGCTGGACACGGCAAGTCTTGTGTGACACCCCTTCTGTTACTGTGGTCGGTTGGCATATTCTTTTTCTTGGAAAAAAGCAATTCAAATAGGATGCTACCTCGATAAGAACATAGCTTAATTGGTTCAAAACAATTTTTAACAATTTCACATGGATACACACAACAAGTTGTACAACTTAGTCTAACATCTACTAAAAGCGCTTTCCAAACTTGAATCCTAATGTTGTATAGCGCTCTGGATTGAAATGTTCACCTGAGCTTCTGGAGGCATGAAAACACTGTCCTGTTCTCCTTAGGAATAGAAAATTACATGCACCAAAGTTGGAAACACCACCTTAACTTGTTCTTTCTAAATCTGATTAGACCCAGCAAAGGCTCGTGCATACACCCCAGGAGAGTGTAGTGAAATATCTGAAAGCAGAGGTGAAAACAGTGCACATGTTAAAATAGCGCTTTTCAAGGGAAACGGCCTCCTCCTCCGCACCTTCGCCCAGTAAGGAGACGGGGCAGAAATAGGGGGAAACTAAATGATCACCGACTTGCCCAGGCGGTTACAGAGGTAGCTTTCAGCAAAAGCTCTCATACAACCTACAATTCCTGATTCTTAATTCTGACAATTTGATAGCAACTAAAAGTTAAATTAGGAAAATACTTTTTTAACCCGATAGACACAGTCTTTTTAAACTTATGACTTGCTGGCTTTCCATGGGGGTTAACATCACAGGGAGTGTGAAGATGATGTGTCCAAGCCTTGCGAGACCTGCAGGCTACCGCACGGCTGGTTTAGGTCTGGTACTCCCTTCTGTGGCCAAGAAGAAACTTCCAGAGTCACCGGCCGGTTTAGCCACCATGAAGGGGGAAAGGGGAGCCGACGAGTCACCCAGGCCCTGGTTGAGACTTCACATGCTCTCTTTTAAGACTGTAAACTCTCTGGGGAAACCTTATTAACAAATAAGGTTTGTTGGCTGGAGAGGTAAGCTGTATCATAACCACCAAACTGATTATTGTAGATGCCGTCTGTCTGAGGAACATGCAAAGAATTTTTATGAAGTAGAAACTATGCCATGTTTAAAACAAAAAAAAAGAAAAAGAAAAACTTTAAGCATGGACACAATGGACACGTAAAGGCTGAACATCAAATTTTAATCTTGAACCTTTTCTCCAGTCTTCAAATTATTAACATGAAAAGGAACAATAAATTGCAATTTTATCATTACCTTAACCGCCGTGTAACAAGCCCTTGTTACAAAATCTCCATCTACTGTGCCCAAAAAACCAACAGAAAACCCATACATTATATTATCTAAGTGATCTATTAACAGATGAAATTTTACCAACTTCATACCAGGAAACTATTAACAGAGGTACTTCAATCACATAGCTTAAAATATGGAGAAAAGACAGGTAAAAAAATGATCTTATCCTGTAGTAGTCGTCTTCTTACTTTTTAAAATTTTTATAAAATACACTAATTTCCCAAAATAAAGAATATTATGACACATTGGTGTCAACTTACACAGATGAAAGCTGATGGCAGCTTTGTTTCTAGCTAAATTTCATTTCACCAAAACTTTATATATTACATGAATATCCCAGTAAAGTATTTTTTTAAAAAATTCAATACACAGGAACATAATGTACAGTGTCTTATTAAAAAAATGGTTAATTTAGGAATGATTTCATTTCAACCACATAATATATCTCTTTAAGACCATGAAACTGCTTGCTACTGCGAGAAGACTCACAGGCCATGTTTTGATTCCTCAGCTGTAATTCTTAAAAGTAAAAAATGAAAAAGGCTTTCGTGTCTGCTTTTTCATGAGAAAACTGAGGCCACGGTCTCTGACGTCGCCAAGCCCAATTCCCTGGCTCTGCTGGGAGGGCAGCCCTGACCCAGGCCGCGTGGCCCGACAGGGTGGAGGTGGGCTGTCAGGGCCGGGCTGCAGGATGCGGGCTCCGCCCACCTGCACCCACCAGCCCGCAAGGGGGCGCCGCCCTGAGGCCCCGCCCGCAGCCACCTGGAGGGACGGGGAGCCCGGGTCACAGCCGGGGAGGGCCTGGCTCGGGGCAGAGGAGGGGCTGCCCGGCCCGGCCCAGGCGGGTGGGCATTGCCCGCGGCCTCTGGGCAGCGGGCCCACCACCCTCGGGGGCAGGGGTGTGGGAAGAGCCGCACGGCGCCTGGGCCGCCTCGCAGGGCTCCTCCTGCAGGACTGCACAGGCAGGCGCCCAGGGCGACAGCGCGATGACGTTCAGAGCCATCCTCAGGCAGGTGGCAACCTCGGTTCTTCAACTTCCAGCCACCGGGCTGAGCCGCTTCTGTTATGACACTAAATCTATTTCTGAACACATTCCGTCCAAGGGCTGTGCTTTATTCTTCCTTATACCAGGGAATCAGAGGCCCTCAAGGTTAAACTGAGGACTAGGTCTTGCAGTGATTCCCGACCCCAACCAGAGAGACAGGCTCCGGCCTCAGGCTCCCGGGCTCCCTCCGCGACGCGGATTCCCTCGTGTGCCCTGGTTTCCCAAAGAGACAACCAAGCCCGAGAACGGGCATCTCTGACCCAGAGAAGCCGAGGTGAAGCCCAGGGGGGCAGGGGCTGCACCCACATCACGGACACACTCTTGCTCCCGACAGGGGATCATCCAGCTTCTCCTTGGCTATCATTTCATAAATTAATAATTTCTTAAAATCATAATCCAAAGAATTTATCTATTACAAGAAAAATTCAAGTTTAAAAAAGCAAATAAATTAGTTAAGCCTTGTAAACAGTTGTCCGTCTCAGCTAGATATCTTTTTAGAAAAGGTTCCTCTGTGGAGTGAATCAGACAGGACCAGGCACACGGCACGCACCCTGGTCCTGCCGCCCCGGGTCCCTGTGGGCCTTGTGATGGATGCGGTGATAGGCGAGGTCCAGCCCCCGACGGCTCCTCAGATGTTTTCCACGAAGCTCCCGGGGAAGAGGCCCGTCTTCCCGTTCCGCTGCAGCGTGCCCTTGAACCAGCCGTCCTCCCGCTTCCTGTGCACAAACACGATGTCGCCCTCCTTGAGTTCCAGTTCTGCCTCACTCTGCGGGGGGTAGGAAACCACCACCCGGTGCCTGCAAGAGAGGCGGGGAGTGAGGGAGAAAGAGATGGAGTGGGAGAGAGAGATGGGCGGGGAGAGAGAGACGAGGGGAGAGATGGAGGGGGGAGAGAGGGGAGAGAGA
>NC_041222.1:106659111-106666857 GCF_002837175.3 Physeter macrocephalus | reverse complement strand
AGATGGGGGAAGAGAGAGATGGGGGGAGAGAGAGAGATGGGGGAGAGAGAGAGATGGGGGAGAGATGGGGAGAGAGAGATGGGGGGAGAGAGAGATGAGGGAAGAGAGAAAGAGAGATGGGGGGAGAGAGAGCGAGAGAGAGAGAGATGGGGGGAGAGACAGGGTGGGCTTAGTCACAGCTGCTCAGAGTTGAGCAAAGCCAGTGCACATGCCTGAGACGCTGACAGTACAGGACGGAGCACAAGTTCGCCTATAATGTTGGTAAAATGACTCAAAATGCCACCGTCCCCTGTTGAGTAGAGACTTGGCATGAACAATGTTTGGATGTGCATAACGGTCCACAACTGACCAGGGGCTGACTATGGAAATCCTGCCCTAAACACCCCAATTCTCCCTGGGGCAGGTTGTTCCAAGGTCCACACAGGGAGGGCAGGACTGAGGCCACCAGTTCAATCCACCACCACCAGCCAGGAGGCCGGCATTCAGAACTCAGTTGGTCTGACATCTGTGTCCGTTTCTCTACTGGTTCTCAACTCAGGTATCAGTGGGGAAATATGTAACTATTACTGAAAGATTCCAGAAGCCTTGCTGGTTTAAGGTCATCTACTCCCTGCTTCCATGCTTCTTCATTTCCTTCTGCAAAGTTATGGTTAAGAGCCAGGGAAGCCAGAGGGAGGTGAGCTGTTTTTCACACTCTGTGTGGTCTCCACCCACCAGTGTGACCAACAGAATCCTGTGAAAATGACAGTCTCTGGTCCTGAGGTGGGGTGCTAACGGGCGTGCGGCTCCCACCCGGCTGTCTCCCGGGAAACCAGTCCCACACTGTCAGCTGACTCATCACCCTGTGGACAGAACCACACGCCGGGTAACAGACGTCTCTTCCCATAAGCCAGCGGGACCACCTTGAAAGGGGTCTTCCAGCCCCAGTCAAACCTTTACACAAGTGCAGCTCAGGCTGACATCTGGACACTCACCCTAACAAATAGCCTAAGCCAGAATCACCCTTGTAAGCTATCCCCAAATTCTCAACCCACAGAACTATGAAATAATACATATTTACAGTTATTTTAAGCCACTGAGTTTCGGGGGTAATGTGTTATCCAGCCAAAGATAACTAATAAATAATCTCTCCCTGTCTCATGCTAATTAGTTAATGTTCAGCTACGAAAGTGGTTGAGTTTCTACTCTCATTTGGGTCTCGAAGTCAGAAAATGAATTTATAGCCTCACAAGTATTACTCTTAACAACAAGCAGAGAATGTCATGGGTGAAAAGTTGGTCATCAGAACCGATTCTACAGAACTGGCCCCAAACTCATGAAAGCCATCTGAGCCCAGTCCTTCTGGAAGATTGCTAGTTTCACCAGCCTCCATTCCATAAAAACCAGAATCCACTCATGGTTAAGACCTGAGCAAGAGCCCCAGGCTATGACTCTATTAAAAAAGGCATCCCTGCAAAGGCCCAGGGGCCACCCCCACCATTCCCGAGCAACCCTGGGCTCAGGAGCCAAACTATCCTCCAGAGTCTGGAGCAGAAGCCTGGCACGGAGGCTGCCTGATTATCTCCAAGAAAGGTCCGGAGAACTGAAACTTGAGTACTGACAGGCTTCGGTCAAGCTTGGAGGAGGCGGGAGAGGCCTGGCCTCGTGGGAGAAGTGGGCCTGGGGGTCCACGCAGCCTTTGGGGCCATTCGGAGCAGCTTCACTGGGGGCGGCCATCTCTGCTTTTTTGGGGCCTCGGCTTTCTCATCTGTGGACTAGGACTGCAGGGACCGGAGCAGGTAGCATCAGGTGACGTGTGGAGAACACAGGTGGGACGTACCCAGGATGGTGTCTGTCACAGCGCTGACACCCCAAGTGCCAGCCCCCAGCACGATCGTGTGGCTCAGGCTGGAGCGGGCGGGGGCGCCTGGCGCTTCAAGGAGGTGACCGACAAGACGCCTCTACCCAGGAGCGACTCAGACCACACCCTGAAGGAGAATGTCCTGACAACACACTGACAAGCTTTAGAACGACAGAGTTAGGGCTCTGGAACCTCTTCTCTGACAGCTTCCCATTGTGGACTCATCCGAAGGAAGGAATCCAGATGAGAAGACTTCTCAACTCTGATGCCAACAGGCTGAAGATCACGTGAAAACTCATGCTGCCGGGACCTCCCTGGCGGCCCAGTGGTTAAGACTCTGCCCTTCCAATGCAGGGGACGCGGGTTCGATCCCTGGTCGGGGAACTAAGATCCCACATGCTGCGGAGCAACTAAGCCCGCGCGCCACAACTACTGAGCTTGTGTGCTCTGGAGCTCTGGAACCCCCGCACCACAACTAGAGAGGAGCCTGCACAACACAACGAAGAGCTCGTGTGCCGCAACTAAGACCCGATGCAGCCAAATAGATAAATAAATAAATATTAAAATTTTTTAAAAAAAAAATCCAAGCTGCCACTTGGGGCAAGTTGAAATTTGAGCAAAGCTTTATAATTATGGAAAGAAGCGTACAAGTACTCAAATCATATTCACAGTAGCTCTCTGATGAAATGTATCCCCACTGGTCCTCTGCCAGCTGCCTTACAGTTGAAATGGAACAAAAACATTTCTTGAAAAAAGTGAAAAGCTTTTTAGTTTTTTTTTTTTTTTTTTGCGGTACGCGGGCCTCTCACTGCTGTGGCCTCTCCCGTCGCGGAGCACAGGCTCCGGACGCGCAGGCTCAGCGGCCACGGCTCACGGGCCCAGTCGCTCCGCGGCATGTGGGATCCTCCCGGACCGGGGCACGAACCCGTGTCCCCTGCATCGGCAGGCGGACTCTCAACCACTTGCGCCACCAGGGAAGCCCAAGTGAATAGTTTCAATATTTGCATTTTAAAAACTGTACTAAACCAATTCTGTCGAACGTTTTCTGAACTAGAACTGCGGCTAGGCCAAGCCCCCAGGACAGTGGATTTTCACCGCTAAGCAACGGGCCTCCAGGGCTGATATGAGTGGGAACTGCGACCTTGGGTTGTAGGGAGACCAGCCGGTGCAGTAGAGACCCTGCTCAGATGCTGATTTGCCTCGAGGGTGTCTGCACCAGGTTTCCAATGCAGACGCTCGAGGCCAACAATGGGTCCAGCCGGCCACCGTCTCAGGTGCGGAGGAGCTTTGCCAACTGGACGTTCAGCAGCCTCCGGCAGATGCGAGCACAGCCCTCGGGCCCCTGGATGATGCTCGGCTTGATCTGAGCAGGGACGCTGGGTGGCCCTGAGCCGCAGGGGCCAGACTTCTTTCCCATGACTGCCACGGGACCCGGGGTCCACCTCCAAGTCTGCACTCTGGCCACGCCGCTGTGTCCCCTCCCCCCTGACCAAACAACCTGCCTGTCCTCCCGCCTCAAATCTCCTCCCGTCCCTATTCCATTTTGCAAAGAACCGAAATACGAACTTTAACTGCCAGCTCTATTTGTAGCTGTTTCTGGCTCCAAACTCCTTACGGCTTCCCAGCGCCTCTGAGTTAGGTTATTCCTCAGCCTGGTGTGTGAAGCCCTCAGTGCGGCCTCAGTCTCTCTTTATAGCTACAGCTACTATTACCCCCACAAAGGTGCCAAGCACGCCCCCACGCGGGGACACGCCCCCACGCGGGGACACGCCCCCACGCGGGGACACGCCCCCACGCGCGGGCCGTGGCCTCTCTCCCCACCCCATGCCTTGGCTCACGCGGTCTCCCGGGGCCCCCACGCGGGGACACGCCCCCACGCGGGGACACGCCCCCACGCGGGGACACGCCCCCACGCGGGGACACGCCCCCACGCGCCAGGCGTGGCCTCTCTCCCCACCCCATGCCTTGGCTCACGCGGTCTCCCGGGGACTCTCTCAGACAACTTCCGTGCCCGCCCACGCCTGACAGGCCTCTCAGAGCCTGGCTCCCACCTGCCCCGCGGCTGCAGGCAACGTCACACCTGACCAGATTCCAGAGGCCTCGGCACTCAGCACAGTCTACACTGCATCACCACCAGCTGCATCCCTGACTCATTCATTCGGCCAGAACATGAGCTGCTTGAGGGGCGAAGTGATGGTAAACTCACCGTATACGCCTCACACCACCGAACATAGTACATACATATGGGTCATTCTTAATAAGCATGCCGAATGACAAAAATAAAAGTCCTGATCGTATAGGAAAACTACTTTTTAAATGGACAAAGCTCCTCAAAAAGGAATGAAATTCTGACAGACACAGGTTACAACGTGGACGAACCTTAAAAACATTATGCTATGGGCTTCCCTGGTGGCGCAGTGGTTGAGAGTCCGCCTGCCGATGCAGGGGACGCGGGTTCGTGCCCCGGTCCGGGAGGATCCCACGTGCCGCGGAGCGGCTGGGCCCGTGAGCCAGCCTGTGCTCCGCAACGGGAGAGGCCACAGCGGTGAGAGGCCCGCGTAATGCAAAAAAAAAAAAAACCAAAAACATTATGCTAAGTGAAATAAGCCTCACACGAACAAATATACAATTTCACTTATGAGGTTTGCAGAACAAACTCATACAGTCAGAAAGTAGAATGGGGGTTGTCAGGGGCTGAGAGAGGAGGGAACGGAGAGCTAGTGTTGAATGGGAAGATGGAAAAGCTCTAGAAATGGACAGTGGTGATGGTTATACAACAACGTGAATGTACTTAATGCTACTGAATGGTACACTTGGAAAAAATGGTAAAAATGGTATTTGATCACAATTTAAAAATTAAGATAAGTGAATTAAAAAATTAATGGAAAGATGAAGGAAAGAAAAAGGAAGGAAGGAAGGGAGGGAGAAACGGAGGGAGGGAAAGAGAGAGAGAAAGCAAGAAAGGAAGCGAGAAAGAGGAAAAACCATCCAAAGCTGCGCGGTGCTTGTCTGCTGGGAGGCATCTCCTGCTCCCTCTGGACAGAGCCCTGGGGTCACCGTGGGACGTACAGAGTGGCTCACAGACCTGGCCCTAAATAGGCCTCGGCCTCTTGGTGGCTGTGTGACACTAAATGAATTTTTGGTGATAACGACCAAGGTGGAATTTGAGAAAAAGACGCTTGCTGTATAAAGAAGCTTCACTGACATCCCAAAGGCAGTCTTCCTGCTCTGGGCTGAAGTATCTGGCTCCTGACTAGATGAGCACTTGCAGTCTTTTATTAGCACGAATTTTCTATTTCCTTAATTTTTCTGGTCTCTCTCATGTTCTCTGTAGTTCGTGCATTTCTGTCTCTAACCTCTCCTGGTTTAGCCCACATTGCACCCCCTGTGACTCTGGGAAGCACCCGGTCCAGCTCCCCGGCCTGGGGGTGCCCCTCACTGCTTTCTGCCAGTTGCGACAGCAAACTGCTATCCAGTTAAGTACTTCACTGGCAAAACCAAACTCACTCGCTTTGTAGTTTGCTTGAAGTCCGAGTGAATTATGTCCATGGCTTCACCCAGTGGGTTCACTGTCACGGGCTCAAATTAATCATGCTGTTTAAGCCCGACTGCCTTTCTGTCTCTCTCTATCCAATTTGTATGTTTCCAAGTATTCTAGCAAAATCCCTCATCAAAGATCAGAGGTTCTTTGCCAATTTAGCAGATGGGCTTATAGGTATGGGGTTATCAGTTTAATTCCTAAACTTAAAAATATACAGAGATGGGCTTCCCTGTCTCCTTAAGCCCGTTATCTGTAATTTTTTTTTAGTAGGAACCGGGTTGTCACGGGCTCAAATTAATCATGCTGTTTAAGCCCGACTGCCTTTCTGTCTCTCTCTATCCAATTTGTATGTTTCCAAGTATTCTAGCAAAATCCCTCATCAAAGATCAGAGGTTCTTTGCCAATTTAGCAGATGGGCTTATAGGTATGGGGTTATCAGTTTAATTCCTAAACTTAAAAATATACAGAGATGACTTGCTGTGTCTCCTTAAGCCCGTTATCTGTAATTTTTTTTTAGTAGGAAAAAAAACTGTCACATGCCCTTTCTTTTATTTGCCATCCCTTCTGAAATATTTTATTTCTACTTTCTCTCTGCAATTTCCTAATTATATTTTTCCCAGTCCCTCCAAAATAGAGCCTAAAACATCTGTTCTATTCTGCCTCCAGGATATAACATTTCTTGCTTGTTTTCTTCAGTCTCTCTAACAAACACAAAAGAATCCTTTTGTTCCTCAGAGAACAGTCTCAGCTGACACCAAGATCTGTCAACACACCTCCAGGCTCCTCCTTCCTTATTGTGAGATGCTTATGTCTTTCTGCCCTGAGAATGCTTCTTCCCCCTGACAGCACTAGGCACGCTGGTCCCATTCTTTCATTTGAGATGTATGGGGCAGGGTCATGGTTTGAGATGAAATTTTATTCCTGTTCTCATTCTCATCTGCCGATGATGAATCCTATCTCATACTGGACCGATGTTAGACACTGAAAAATGTTTCAGTGAAATTCTACCAGGAAAAATTCTACCAAAAGAACCTCAGGCTTCTGTGCTTTGCGGGGGCTGGAGTCGTGATTTTTAGATTGTGAATCGAGGCCTCTGAGATCCTGAAATGCTTCCTGAATTAGACTGATGTGACAGTTAATCTTCCCTGCATTTTTAGCAGGAAGTACTTTTTATCATGTTGAAAGTTTTGAAATACTGAAACAGGCAATCCTTAAATGATGTCCTCGTAGCTTCTGAGTAACCAAAACATTTCATTCCCAGTGGACAAAAGGATAGTAGACCGTTTTCCTATTCTACTTGTTTCCACACATTTTTCCTGTTGTTTTTATAGTCAGGCAGACCTAAGAATCCAAGTTAGATACATAACATCAGACGCGGGGTATGAAGGCAAAAGGGCTGGGAAAAGTCGGTCAGGCTGGCTATTATATTCAATATTCCAGTGAACACATGGATTATAAAAACACAAACGCGGGGCAGAAATTCTCTCCCAAGAGCACTTTCCCACTTGTAAAGATGGAAATGGTGCTATACAACACCCGGAAGAGGATTCCAGCACACCGTGGCCCCTCCGTCCCACCAGTAAATCCTCTCCGCTCCCTGTCTGAGGGGCAGCCTGCCCCTGAACCGCTGTCACCTGCCTGCACCCACGGCCCCTCCTTTGCAGATGCTCTGGAGAGCAGGACCCTGCTGCGAGCAAGGAGCTCCTTGAAGAGGAAGGGGCTGCGACGCAGAAGCTCACAGACTGGGCACGTGCGGTGTCTGGAAAGGAACGTGCGCTCGGGGAAGTAAAGTGTCACTCGGAACAGTCACGCCGCCACCACAAATGACAGGGGACGGGGGGAGGCCCAGGGCTTGGGGGGAAACCGCACATCAGTGCCTGGAGGTGAGGTGCTGCCTCTGGGACTGAAAGAAAGGAAACAAGCTGCTGGACTGGCACACGGGTGGGATCCCCGGAAAGCAGAGAAACACCGCAGGGAAGAGCGAGACTCTCGGAATAAAGGACGACGTGAATTTGGGGCAGGACTTCAAAGCTTTACTGAGAGCCCAACAGATGAGGGGAAAGACACAACGATTTTACTGGCGGGACAGGAACGCTTTTTAGGGTAACGTCTCATTTCAGAACTGGCTTCCTAAGGGTCAGAAATACATGAAATTATTTCACTTCACCATAAAAGGACACAGTAAATTGTGTACTTTGTACTCAAGGCGCATAGATTGTTTGACGAATTCTTTCCCAGGTTATTATTATTATTTTTTTTTTTGGTGGTACGCGGGCCTCTCACCGTTGTGGCCTCTCCCGCTGCAGAGCACAGGCTCCGGACGCGCAGGCCCAGCGGCCATGGCTCACGGGCCCAGCCGCTCCGC
>NC_041222.1:106655429-106658842 GCF_002837175.3 Physeter macrocephalus | reverse complement strand
AGGAGGACTCTCAACCACTGCGCCACCTGGGAAATCCGCCAGGTTATTTTTGAGTAATAAAGTATGCCCCCCCCCAAGTCGTCTGAATGAAAGCCTCAGATTTTGGTGGGTACAAGTGTTCATCTGAAATACAGAGTTAAGGTGAATTTAAGTCATTTGAAAGTATAACACTTCATAGTAGTTTCTGAATGAGTAACAGAAAATGCTGCCCCAAAGGCAACACCTCCACAAACTAGAAATCTGCTTTATTTATGAGACGCAGAGACAGAGGGAATAAAGCTTACAGAGACAGACGGCACCTTTTAAAGCACGTATCTATATATTTTTGCATCATGGGAAAACAGTCCCCTATTTGTAGCGTACTTCATGGTGTCTTCCCGGGCAACGAACTGTGCCGTGTTTCTAATTCATACGAGCCTAGTAGGTTTTGTCTTATTTAGTAGATTTTCTCTCCTAACGTGCTCCTAAGAGCCCCAGCAGCGGAATCAGACAGGTTGGCTCCCGTGTGTAAATTACGGTGACTCAGGGCCACAGTCACGGAACGGGTATCGGAACCCAGGCAGCGGCTCAGGAGGGGGTCAGGCCGGGAGAACTCGGCCGCCCTCTGGCTCAGGAAGAATCCAAAGAGGACTGTGAGTGAGCAGATCCTCCAGGTGCTTCACAACTAGCAGGTCGTGACGTGAACCTCTGATGAAAACGCCAAACGTGAAACGAGGGCGCAGGGCTGGCCCTGAGCGAGGACAAGAAGGAGCGGGGCCAGGGCGGCGGTGACCCACAGCCCCGTCGGGGACAGCGCTGGAGACACGGACGGAAAGGGGGTCACAGCCCCGCGGGGCGAGAACACGGAGCGAACGGCAGAGGGGAGCCCGTCACCCCAGGGGAGCCAGGGGCCAGGCTGGCCGCCACCACGGACCCAGTGAAGGAGACGTGCGGGCCCTCGGACGCCGCAGACCTGCCGGCCCCCCGGCGGCCGCGACCGTGGACTCACCTTTCACAGACCGCAGGCCTCGCGTCACCGGCCGCCGGGAGGGACGAGCAGGGCTGCCGCGGCGGTGGCGCCACCGGGGCCGAGTCCAGGGAGCAGGTCCGGCGCTGCGGGCCGGGGGCCGGGGCGTCGGCATCACAGGGCCCGGGGCAGGCGCAGGGGGCGCCGGGGGCCCCGGGCAGCAGCTCCGCCCCCGGCTCGACGTCCAGGGTGGGCGAGGCCGGCGGCGAGCCCCGCGGCTTGCGCTTGGCGGAGGCCCCGGAGAGCAGCTTCAACAGCCCCTTTCTCTCTTTCTAGAAAAAAGAAAAAAGCACGAGAGTCGAAGGCAAGGCTCCGTTGCTGCAGTTTCAAGTTCTGATGTGAGCTTTCGAGGGCGCCTGTGGGGGTCTGGGGACTCCCGGCCCGGACCCCGGGGGCCGCGTGTTCACCTGCCCTTGGCCTCCCCCGCACCTGCCGGCGCAGCTTCCCTAGTTCTGGACGTCCCACTGCTCGTCAGCATCCTCCACGGAGGAGGTAAGACAAGCAGAGAAAAGTGAGGTGAAACCCAAACCCCACCTATTCGCTTCTCAGGCTTGGTGAAGGCCGAAAGTAGCACTTGAGGACAAAATGGAAATTTCAGATTATGGCTTTAATTTCCTGAAATTCTGCCTACCCTAGCTCTAATTCTTGTGTGCTGAATTAGCATAAACCTGTTCCCATTTCTACAGCCACAGACCTGACGCTTATCATTTACAGGGGTGATGTCTTTTTGTTTTTTTGTCCCTGCCGCGCAGCCTGCGGGATCTTAGTTCCCCAACTAGGGATCGAACTTGCGCCCCCTACAGTGGAAGCGCGGAGTCTTAGCCACTGGGCCGCCAGGGAAGTCCATGGAGGGGATGGGTGACGTTTTGATCAAAGCGTTCACTTGTCACCACCTTGATGAAATTAAACAAACCAATAATAACAGAAGTCAAACCATTTCTACTGTGCAAGTACTTCCTTGATTAAAAAGCCAAAAACAACTCCACAAAATTAGAAAAACAAGCTTCAGTATAATAAAAAAACATTTTTATGTCTCTTTCTGGCAAGTAAGCATACAAATAAGAATTTTTCCTAGCCATCTCACAGAAGCCATCTCGTGGCTCTTGGTCTCTCTTGACGCTTTTGGTCTTTACTCTGCTAGGAAACCAGATAGAGGGCTGGCTCTCCTCCGTGCCCAGACCCCAAGTGTCAGTGCCCTTCTGATGCCCAAGCATTCGTTAACAATCATCACTTTAAATTGTTTTACTAAGATGTCAACTACATCATCAGGTCCTCTGACTCAAAATATGGCCTGAGAATAAAACACTTCAGAGAAATAATTCTTTAGAACACTCTCTAGGCAAACTGGGATTATTAAGGTCTACTAACAGGGAAGCAGAATTATGAGGGGCCCTTAAGGAGAAAGAACACTGAGGAATTTTTCCTGAATATTGAGTTAGTTCAGACTCAGTAAAAGTCCCTTGGGGGAGGCATAATAACACAGTTTCATTAGAGGCAGGCTGGCAGAAAGAGGAAGAAACAAACGTAATCATGTGTCAGATGAACAAGCATCCCAGGGGCTCTGCACCCCCAGGCCCCATTTAGCTATGGCTGCCCACAGCACCTGTAACCCCCGGGGCAGGAATGAAGGGGGGAGGGGAGGGCTGTGCTGGACCATTTCTGTTTGTCGGGGGCTCAGGCTGCAGAGCTGGCGCATCAGCCCCCCACCCCTTCCCCTCTCTCCTGAGGAAGGTTCTCTTGCATCTTTAGTCAGGCCGGGCCTCAGCCACACCTCTCTGGCTTCTGCTTCACCCCTTCACCTTCCGTAGGGCCACGTGTGCACTGCAGTGAACGGTCCCACATCCCTGGCCAGGTACCCGAGCCTGCATGTCCTACGGCGCCAGTGCCGAGAGCAGGACGCGGATGAGCTGGCAGAGGACGGGGGATGGGAAGCAAGCTGGCCGGACCCAGGGCTGAGGAAGGAGGAGAGGACAGTCTGCTCTCCACAGGGCACTGGTGATTCCATCTACACGGCGGCCTGTGAGGGGGAAGGACACACCTGCTGGCACATCTGCCCCTCCTCGGAGGGAGCCTGGGGTCTCGGGGCTGACACGTGAGCTGGGAAGAACGCCCAGCCTTGCAGGGCCTCAGCGGCTCCCGCTGGGGTCTCAGGAGGCACACGAGAGCCCCGGGGCCCCACAGGTCTACGGAAAACACAGTCCGGTGATAAACTCAGTCTCAGGAAACCACCGCTAAAGACTCTTCCTAAAAGCTCGGTCCAGATGCCAGGAAAACAGTTAACTGGATGCCTCTAGGGGAACAGCCTCGAAAGTGATTAAGAAGAAAGATGACTTTGTTCCTCTAAAGGGTCACACACATGAAGTGCAGCTCCAGTGACTTCCAGGGGATGTGTGGGGAGGGGAGGGGG
>NC_041222.1:106623249-106655212 GCF_002837175.3 Physeter macrocephalus | reverse complement strand
GGTGGGGGAGGGGGTGGGTGGGGGTGGGGAGCGGGCAGGGGTGGGGCACTGGCATGGAGGGGCGCTTCCGCAGGCCCAGGAGCCGGGCTGTGAATACCATACTCCAGTGTTTCCATGTTAGCAGAACACTGAGGCCCTTGAGAGAATTTTGCAAACTCAGACACGGATCATTAAGGGCACCTTTGTTTCTCAAAATACAACAGCAGAAATGAAAACTACGGATGAATTAATAACAGCTACACTTCAGCAAAGCAATTTTTAAAATGTCACGTTAGCATGCACGGAAAAGGGCATATCTTTTAACATAAATCTTAATAATTCTTCTCCTGTGGGTTTTTCCAAGAAACTATTCCTAGATGTATAATGTTTTTGCTGTCATAATTCCTCTTCAGAAGATTTCATCATTTAAAATCACATCTCATATGAAAACAAAAGGCTATTTGGGTCAGGAAATCATCACCAGATAGCCAGAAAGAGTTTCATATATAAACATAATGTCTGAATATAAAGTTAATAAGTCTGTATTAGTCACACAGCAGAGGCTGGGGACACTATGGAAATGCCACGTCAGAGCTCCTTCCCAAGCGGAAATGAATCGCACTTGAACTGCTCACCATTACCCGCCCCGAGCCTGTCTTCCTCTCTGGTCTTCTGTGCCCTGAGATGCACAGAGGACGTAACAAGAGGGAGTCTTCCGGGCCTTTGGTATCAAAAATCTACGTCGTCAGGCTCCCAACGACAAGAGGTGCTGTTCACGGGTAAGCCACCTCCGACGCCTAATTCACACCATCGTCTGATGATAATCCCTCGTTTTTTAAGCGAGTATTTACTGAGCATCGAATATGATGCCTCAGTGCCCTGGGCTCTGGGACCACAGCAGTGACCCTGAAGCAAGAAGCTCACACCCTCGGGCAGAGACGCAGCCCTGCGGGCACACAGGCGCTCACAGGAAACCCAGCAGGGCCGGGGGAGGACGACGGGGTGCTGGGTTTCCTGTGACGCGCGGCTCAAGAGGCATGGCGCATGGAGAGAGGGAAAGGCCACGTGAGATTCCAGACGTGGTTAAACACCAATGGGCTCAAGAACCTCACTCAGTGCTTCTACGAGTCTCCATGTTTGTTCATGGCACCCACCTGATGGAACAGGAATCAGTACTGTCCTCATCGCCTAAGGCTCACCAATGGTCATCACTGTCAGGGGTGACGTGGGCTTTCATCCGAGCCCACCCTCCTCTCCGGTGAGCTCAGTGCGGCCACATCTCTGGAAGCACCTCTGCTCTGGGGGCCGTCCACCCGGGCTGCAGGCCACAGAGGCCAGGGGGCCGAGCTCTGCGGGCGGGTCTGCACCTTCCAGACCCGGCTCGGTGGGAACTTCTTCTCCTTAAGACAACGAAACAGTTTCAGATGAAACTGTTTCAACGAAACAGCCAAGCCACAGACTACCTTGTTTCTGGCAGCGAAACACGAGCTGGGAGGAAGGAAGATCGCGGAGCAAAGAAAGCCACGAGCAGGGACTTCAGGATGAGTGTTCAGGAGAGAAGGAAACGGGCACTCAAACCCTAGATGGATGCTCCAGTTAAGAAACCCAAGAATGGGATTTCCCTGGTGGTCCAGTGGTTGAGACTCCACGCTTCCAGTGCAGGAGCCGTGGGTTCGATCCCTGGTCGGGGAACTAAGATCCAGAGGGCAAAACATACAATTGAAAAAAAGAAGAAAAAGAAAAAAAGAAACCCAAGAATAACAGCAAGGGTCCTCAAGCATGGGCACAGTGACAAAGAAGGGGACAGCTGTTAGGGATCTGGGGCACTAAACTGGACGTGTAGGAAAGCCACCTTCCAGGAAGGTGTCCCAGGAGCCTGGGGACCGGTACCACTCGGCTGGTGGGCTTGGGAACAAAGGACAATACGGGGAAGATGCTCCCAGCGCCTGAGGGACTAGGGAGGAGGGCGTCAGAGATGGATTCTTCTCTTCTCCTGTTGTGAGACTAGGACAGTTGAGCTAATTAAACCATCAGGCTTTAATTAGAGGCCATTAGACCAGCTCTAAGCAAACCAGCCCTCGGCCTGCAGACGCCTCAGGGTTGAGAAATCCACACCCAGGACAACCAGTCACAGAGGACTAGTCCTCCCAAAATAAGGCGACACTTAACCTGTGGCCAATCACATAACTTCCCTGCCTTGTCTCTGCATCTTCTCTATAGAAGCCCGGCCCTCAGCTCCTGGCTGGTGTCTCCTGACCACTCCCGCTGTGGCACTGCCTGACTTGAACAGAATTTTGCTCAAATCAAACTGTCACATTTTTTAAATGCCTCAGTTACGTTTCAGCAGAACTCAGAGTTTATAAGAACAGCCGATTACATAATTGGCGCTAATGAAAAAGATTTTATTTCTAGATGAAAGCTTAATAGACCAAAATAATATTTGCTATATTTTGGTATCTAGGGGAAAAAAGCATTTATACACCACCATATTAGTGGTTTTGTTTGAAACCCTGGATCACATTTAAGTTTTAAATGTCTGGATCTTCTCAAACCTCTAAATAAATATGCAGGAGTTTAAAAGAATTTATAATTAGAAAACAATAAAAAATGTATATACATATACATGAGTATCTCATAAGGACTGAGAAATACATTTGCCTGGAGACGAGCTGATCAAATAATGAAGGCTTTAAATGGAGCATGAAGTTAGAAAAATGTCCAGATAAGCAGTTAAATTGATAACCGTAAAAGCTATCAGAGGTCTTACAGAAAGAAGAAAAACAGTGGTAGAAACGCCCAGAGTTTCAGACAGGAAAACACTGAGATGATGTATGGAAACATATGACAGACCTTCCAATACCTATTTATCAAGCCACACAACACAGTTACCGACAGAGTTAGCTAGAGATTTCACGTCGGGGCAAAAACACGTTTCTGAGAGTTAGTGAGGGAGGACTTCCAGACAAAACACTGTTCAAGAGGAACAGCCCTGAGCACACGTGAGAGCGACCCGCCATGTGGGGCAGCCTGGCAGCCCCCCCAAAGGGCCCCCGTGTGCAGAGAGAAGGGCACGGTGGATGGGCCCTCGTCTGGGGGAGAGTTTACGTACATGGGTGAGGCCGATCACAGAGTGACAAGGAAGACAGAAATAAGGAGGGAATTGTCAAAAACCTAGATAGCGGCTGCAAGTCCCAGCTAAAACTAGAATCTCTGACACACTTAGAATCTCGGATACACTTTTCCCTTGACTTGCTGATAATTTTGTTTTTCATATTTATTTATTTATGTATTTGGCCGCGTCGCGTCTTAGGTGCAGCACTCGGGGTCTTCTGTTGTGGTGGGCAGGCTCTTCATCGTGGAGCACGGGCTCTAGGGCGCAAGCTCAGGAGTTGCGGCGCTTGGGCTTAGTTGGCCCGCGGCATGTGGGATCTTAGATCCCCAACCAGGGATCGAACCCACATCCCCTGCACTGGAAGGCGGGTTCTTAACCGCTGGACCACCAGGGAAGTTCCTGACTTGCTGATAATTTAATCTCACAGAAAGCCGAGCTAACGGCAACGTAGGGTCTAACTCTGATCACCTGGGGGAAAGGCAGAGCCCAGGGGCCGAGAGGTCCAGCTGGTGAGGACTCGGGAGTAAATGCCCACAAGACAGACCGCCCGTGGCCAGGCTTGTACTCTGAAGTGTAAAAGAACGGATTTTAAAAGTTCCAAGAAAATATATGCATGACCTGAAACCCAAAAGGAAAGATGCTTCAAGAGCAACGGGAGGGGGCTTCCCTGGTGGCGCAGTGGTTGAGGGTCCGCCTGCCGATGCAGGGGACACGGGTTCGTGCCCCGGTCCGGAAGATCCCACATGCCGCGGAGCGGCTGGGCCCGTGAGCCATGGCCGCTGAGCCTGCGCGTCCGGAGCCTGTGCTCCGCAACGGGAGAGGCCACAGCAGTGAGAGGCCCGCGTACTGCAAAAGAAAACAAAAAGAAACAAAAAAAACCAGAGCAATGGGAGGGCTTGCCAGAATGAGGTTCTAAGCACACAAATGCAAACTACCTCAGTGGATGAAAATGCAGAGGCACCTAATGGCACTGATGTGATGCCCCAGGAAGCGGCCAAAAGGACTCCACAAAAAGATCGGGAGAAGGGCCCTAAGAAGAACATATCACAGCCGTGGCAATTCAAGAAGCTGAAGACCAGAATGAGCTTAAACTGGAAAAAATGCTAATGACCAAAAAAAAAGTGTGTGTGTGTGTGTGTGTGTGTGTGTGTGTGTGTGTGTGTGTGTGTGTGTGTAGGGAGTGCTGCTTAAAGTTACGCTTGAGAAAGGAAGAACAAGAGAGACGCGGAGCTGCCGTTTGGGGTGGATGGCGGGCCTGAGACGCAGGAAGAAAGGAAGAACAAAGTCCCCTGACAGGAGGGAAACGAGGGAGGAGACTGGGATTTAGAGATCAAACCACTCCTCCCCACAGGCTGAATCCACCCCAGCGGACAGGGGAAATGAACAGCTGAAATACAACCAATAATCTGACAGATCCTGGTGAACCTGGGATCAGGGTCAACTCAACAGGCCAAAGAAGGGCATGTCGAGTCCTTATTTTCATAAAGAAGACAACAACACGCCTTGCAGACCATCTGGAAAATCCTAGAACAGTGTATTCGGTGAAAGGTTGACTTCGGAAAGGAAGTGAGACCAAGGAAGAGTCTCTTCCAGGAGACGCTGGCTCTAGTCAGTTACAGCAGAACCGAAGGGGCAGCCGGGGAACAGCCTGGATGGAAGAACGAGAGACGCTCAGATCTCACCTGGCATCCGTCAAGCCCGCCCTGGATGTCCTGGGCGACAGGATGGAGCGATGGGGGCAAAGTGACACTCCTCGTGCTGCTCATGGGATCACTGAGTTTAGAGTGACTGGGACAGTCTCTTTAGTGAGCTGGGAACATTAAATGAGGTGGCAGATTTAGAAAGGGACATTTGAAACCTGTGACATGACGAATGGGAAAAAAAACCTGTAGAGCGTAGCCTTTCCAAAGAGAAGATAACCCTGAACCACCTCCCGGGGTCATGTAGAAAGGAGACCATCATTTTTCTTTCTTTCTTTCTTTTTTTTTTCCTTCCCTGCTGCACAGCTTGTGGGATCTTAGTTCCCGGACCAGAGACTGAACCCAGGCCCTTGGCATTGAGAGTGTGGAGTCCTAACCACTGGACCACCAAGGAACTGAGATCATCATTTTCTATGTAGCCCCTCAAAACACAGAGCAAGGGTTTGAAGTCACAGCAGGCAGGTGTGTGCTGAAGAAACTTTCTCCGAGTTGGAGGTGCCTGAAGGCAGCACGGACGCTGTGGAGCCAGGGCACAGGGGCCACAGGGGTCCAAGCAGAGGCCAGTGGCCACTTGTCAAGGATGGGGACTCAGCAGGATAAACATAAGGGCCTTATCAGTTGCTGCTGTAACCAATCACCCCCAGCTTCATGGCAGAAACCCAGTGTCAGCAGGGCTGGGTCCCTCTGGAGGCACCAGGGGAGAATGTCTCCTTGCCATTTCCAGGTTCCTGGAGCTGCTTGCATTTCCTGGCTTGTGGTCCCCTCCTCAGGTCACCCTGCCCTCTGCTTCCGGCCTCACAGCTCCTCGGGCCCCGATCCTCCTCCCTTCCTTACACGAAGGTCCGCGTGGTTCTACTGGGCCCACCCGGGTAATTCAAACATCTCTAAACCTTTAATTTAATCCCATCCATAAGATGCCCTTCGCAACGTAAGGAAACGTCTTCTCAAGCGTCAGGGATCAGGACGTGGGCATCCTTGGGGAGCCATTATTCTGTCTATAGCGCAGGCGCGCTTCAGCCGCAGAGATTCCATGAGCTCTTCCCTGGGAGGCCTGCGGCTCAAGAGTCTGTCCTCCCCTGTGACAGTGGCCCTGACACACCGTCCCGGAACCTTCACACCTAAACCGTAAAATAATTCTTCTGAAGATACTGGCAAAGTTGACCACGTCAGCTTGAGTACAAGTTTAACGCAGTTAATTATAAACACCGAACAGATACCAATCTTTTGCAAAAACACGCATGTTAACTCAACAATTAAATATTAACTTTTTAGCAGCCTGTAAAGTTTATTTCCTTACAAACCCCTGCTTACAGGCTTCCCTAACCATTTGAACAGGGCGACACACGTGACCACGGAGCCTGGTGAGGAGCCCAGAGCTACAGGCCAGCTCTGGGGAAGAGGCACGAACACCGGAGAAAGTCACGACTACGGTACCGTGGCACAGAGTCTGCCGTCGCTCAGCTCTTTCCATGCACGTTTAATCCTCAGGCATTTCCCTTGTCTCCAGACGCAGCTAGAAGTTAGTCTCTCAAACACAGCTTCCCACTTACATCCCCTTTCAAATTCAGGCCCAAAGGAGAGGTTTTAAAAAGATCTATCAAATTGGAAAATAATTTCCCCCCTGTACTTCAAGTCAAGAGAAAAACTATCCACACAGATTATAATCAAACATAGCGCAGGAACAGTGAAGCCGCAAGTAACACTCCTGATCAACCGTTTCTAGCCCTTAGTGTATTAAGTACATTTCTGCAGAGCTGTTAACCAGAAGCAAAGCTCACTAAACAGGAGGGGTTAAGGTCAGCGAGGGGGTGGGGTAGAGGCCCCCGGAGGCAGACCCCAGCTCCCCACACCAGGGTCTAACCGCGGAGAGCCGGGCCCCGGTCGCCTGGCAGGCCCCTGGGGTGGTCACCTTGCTGTCCTTGTCTGGCTTGGCCGCTGAGCCGCTGTCGGGAGAGGTGGGCGGCCCGGGGAGCGTGGTCACCGGGCGACCGCCGGACTCGGTCTCCAGGGAGGCGGCGGGGAGGCTCGGCGGGGCCGCAGCGCAGGCCAGGGGGGCGCCGACCCGGCCCAGGCTGCCAGCAGCCACGTGGGCAGGGGGGCCCATCGGGCCGGGGGGCTGGGGCGAGGCCAGGGGGTGATGGGGCAGCCCCGCGGCGCTCTGAACCTGGATGGGCGTCACGGCCGCCGTGGGGCGCTCCTGGCTGTGCGCCGAGACTAGAGAACGGGAGAGAAGAGCAGAGTGTGACTTGGGTACACGCCGCCCACCGACCCGCGCCCGACCAGCGCGCCCGTCACACCGGTAAGAGACCACGGTGGTTTAGGAGCGCTCACTGAGTCTCGCCGGGGCCCCTGGACGCCACCCTTCCAGATCCCGGATCAGCCCCACGTCTGCTGAGCGCCTGCGAGCCCACTTCACCCAGGGACCCGGCGACGCCCCTACAGGGTCAGGTCAGGCTGGCCCCAGAGCTTTTTTATTATCATCATTCTCCCTTTCCGCAGGAACCATCTTCCTTCCTTTGGTTATCCTGACAGAACTGAACAGTGTCCCCTACCACTGCTACCTAAGACTCCTGGGGGGTTTTCAATGCTGTAGAAAGAGGGAGGCTACCGAAGGTCCGGCTGGGTCTGGAGCAGAGCTGCAATGAGGCGCATAGGAGACACGCAGCACGGCGACCCTCGGGGGCCACGCCGCTGCAGCAGCGGATTCGGGGCCATCCGATCTCGAGCACAGAAGTCGTACCTTCAAGTACTATCGACATCGCTAGGGTCCACCTGATCTCCTTCAGACTCTCCATCTGCAGATCAGGCTTGAATTCACGAGCCGGGCAGGCAAGAGGCTGTGACTAGACTGTGCCCGCCTGTCTCCTAACGTTATTCATTATTTTAAAGCTCCATCTGTCCTTCTCAGCATCTGTTGTAAAAGGTCTGATGTTGGTCGGGGCCCCCTTCCTGGTGCCACCAGCCCGGCCCCCCTACCTGTCCTCACAGCGCTGCGCGCCTGGTTGACGGTCATCTGTCCGGACATGTGCAGCAGGACCTTGGCCTGGGGACTCGTCTGGATGTGAGCTGCTGACACCACGGCAGTGGGGACCCCGGGACCGCCGGCCGTGCCGTTCCCCGGGGGCTTCTGGGCAGGCGCTCCTGCGGGGGAAGGGCTGGCCGGTCCCCCCCCTCGACTTGTCTGGCCCGCGGTCGACATGGGGACTTTACCCTGGGAAGCACTGGTCACTGCCCTGCCGAGACAGAAGCCCAGTCCATCAGCAAGACAGGAGACAGAACAATTAACGACCAGAAAAACAATGCAGAGCTTAAACTGAGTCGGAGAAAACCACACGTCTCTCTGCTCAAGGACACACAGTTCCTGGTCTCGGCTCCCACCTGAAGCTAAACATCCCCACCAGCTTCCAGGCCCTGGAGAAGCCAGTCTGTCAGATGACAGTGTCTGTGTTGTCACGGCTGTGTTCACGTGCCCTGCCCTCCTCCCTAACTGCCCCGTGTACACGTGCGTGTGTGCACACACTTTGCAATGTCCCCTCTGGCTTCCTTCGAACTACCTTAATCTCATTCACGTTTCAATCCTGTCATTCCCAGCAGCCTGGCCGAAGGCTCAGGCCTAAGACCTCAGGATTCTACTCTGTTTCAGGTGGATTTCTTCCTTCTATGCCCCTTGATTACAAAGTACGATGTGTTATTCTTTTAGGAAATTCCTTATTAAATAATCCTGATTCAGTAAAAGTTCCCTGAAAGCAGGGCCATGTGCAATGATTCTTTTCCATTCCTCTTGTACATGCAACCGTTATAGGGGTACAGCCAGCTATAAACAAATATTTACTGGATGAATTTTACTCAATTAGGTTCAGCGTAGTTTTATGTAATGTATTTTTTTAATATTCAAAATTCATTTAAACAACAATTCTATAGATAGTAACTTTCTACCAAGCAGAATACTTCATTAACTTGAACCTCCTTATTATTTACTATGAGGAATAACAGAGAATTTACTGTCAGTAAGCATCTCTCCAAAGACTTTTTGATACTTTGAATCTTATGAAAATGTTTTCCTTCACTAACTTGATTTTTTGTTGTTGCTTGGTTTATCTCCCTTAGTTGTTGTGGCTTTTTGTTTGTTTTCTTCCCACCAGGGAATATACAGCTGCCATCCTCTGGATGTGGAGGTAGATTTTAACATATACCGAGAAGAAGGTTTAGAGTGATGAAAACTCTCCAAGTCAAATGAAAGCTAACATTCTGTCACCATCTGCAAACAGAATGATTTTCATTTGATTAGGCTGCTGGCCAGCCTCCGAGTCAAGGCCGACAGCTGACAACATGTCAGTTCATTAGACTATTTACTTAAAATCAGGGGCTTTGAGAAATGATTTAACACAGTCAAGCTGCACCATTTATGAAGAGCCAGGTGGCCCAAAACTGGGGCTTCCTCGATGATGATGCCATTAGGGGTCATTGCGTTCGTTCTGGAGCTACCTTCCTCGGTGCCTAGAAAGGAGACTACCTTTAGATAAAGTGAGGACCAGATGTCTACACATCTAAAGCGCTTGTTTCCTACTGCCCTCAAACACGGCTTCTCAACCTCGGTGACATCTGGGGCCAGAGAGCTCCTTTCTGCGCAGGCTGCGCCATGCCCTGCGGGTGCCCCGCGCGTCCCTGGTTTCCGTGCGCTGGAGACCAGCAGCACTCCCACCCTGCATCGTGACAATCAAAAATGTGTCCAGACGCTGCCAAATTCTCCTGGGGAGCAAAACTGCCCTCATTTGAGAAGGGTGAACGAGCTAGGTCATATTGAAGGAATTCTGTTTCTGACTGTATTACAGAAGATAATTTTGAGAATTCAGAGGTGACCGCCAAGCTATTGGAATAAATGGCCGGCTTTCAGCACCTCTTCACCAGGTGACCTCAGACGAGCTGCTTAACCTCTCCACCTCCACGTGCTCAAATGCTGAGTGGGGATCACAACAGCACATACATCGGGGAGCTGTTTAAGGATGTGGCATTAACGTATGTAATGCATTTAGAAATCTGCGTGTCTGACCTCTCGTAAGCATCACATAAACATTAGGGTATTAATAATGTCGCTTCTATTTACATTAAATGCTACCATTTTAAATTTTCTAGCAGAAAAATATTGAAAATGGTGTAGTTGCGTCTTCTCACATGTAACTTAAAGCAAAGAATTTAAAACCCAGTACATTTATTGGTAGAAACCTACAATTTCACATACATCCGTGTGAAGCGTAAGCTGAAATTTTGAGAATTAGAAGGGATTTCGGCAAATAGAGATAGGGATCTTTAAAAGGTCGGCTGTGTAACAAGCAATTGTAATGGGAGGAGGAATCTTGGACAGGCTGAAAACCATGGGAAAGGACAAAGCTTCTCCTGTTTAGGACTCAGCAACCACTTACTCAGAGCCCTACCTCGTGACGGGGGCCACATAATTGCCAGGGAAGACCCCTATCTTGCTGGTGTGCATGGACGTGCCCTTGAACCAGCCGTCCTGGCAGCGCTCAAACACGAGAAACATCTCCCCCTTCCTCAGCTCCAGCTCATCCTCTTTCCGGGGGGTGTAGGGATAAATGGCCACATACCTAGAAGAGGAAAAAACAGTTGATTTCAAGCTGAGTAACAGACCACAAGATGCTCAAAACTCTTCTCTGGCACAAAGCCTTGGACGTTTCATACAAAAGTAAACAGAAAGTACAGTCCTTTAAGCTGTGAGCAGCCTTGGTCACTGTCCGCTGAACTGCCACCTACATAGAAAAGACAGAGGCCTCCTGACTCAGAACCGCCCACCTGGTCCTCCCGGTGTGAAGGCGACGACCCCTCCAAACGCCACTCGTGGGCGCGAAGGAATTAACGCAGCTTCCCAGGGTGCAAGCCTGCGGTGGGGCCTTAGGTGCCCAGCGGGAAAACTGAGCCCTTCAGATGGCCCTGGTCAGACTTGGGAAGCAGCCCCGGCAGGAACACACGGTCCGAAATCCCGCCGGGAAGCTCGGCACAGGCTGAACCCGAAGGCCGGCCGCACCCGCGTCCGTGCGCCTCAGCCAGGGAAGACACTGAATTTGCAAGAGTCAAAGGCAAGGCAGGTGCAGATCGCAGAGAGCCCCCAACAGCTCCTCCGTGCGCGGGACTGTGCCCCGACACCTGGAGCCCGCAGATCGGCGGGCCACGTGAGCCAGGCTCCGGGCGTCTCCTGGGTCAGTGCACACGGGAGAAGCCTCCGGTGCCGAGCTGCGTTCGGCCGCGGGGAGCCCCTGCACGGGGCAACGTCCAGACTCCCCACTGTAGGGGACCTGCAGCTTTTCGCGCGTGCACACTGCTAGGTCTGGCCTCTGCTCAGCCCCTCCCTGTTCCCGAGCATCCTTACGCAGGGGATGAAGGTGAGGACAAAGCCCTGGCAGGAGTGGCGGAGGAAGGCCGGGAGACCCGCCCTCAGCAGGCCGGCTGCCCGGTGGCCCATCCTCAGACCCACTCAGTCTCCGCTTCCTAATGAATGACACGCTTGACCAAGTATACGACACCACCCTGGCACCAGCGCCCCCCAGAAAGCCGTTCCCCGCGTCTCCGCTCGGGCTCAGTCCGCGGCCAGAAAGGACGCCGCACTTACACGCTGGGGCGCGTCTGCGGCCGTGAGTGCGTGGGCTGGTCAGTGGGTCCGGCCACGGGTCTGGAGCCCATCCCGGCAGCAGCGACGGCGCCCATGGGGGTGGCCTCCTGGAGAGGGGGCGGGGGGAGAGGAGGATTCATAGTCTGGAGAGAGAGACGAAAAAGAAGAAACAAATGAGTTATGCACATCTCTCACAGCCAAGAGGAGGGAAGAGGAATCAGAAACCCATGAAAAAAGGCATCGGTGGAATCCACACAGAACAGAAGCAGCTGCCCTGTGCAAAAGCCTCCTTGGAAAAGAGTCCTCTTTGTTGCCCTTTAAGATCTTAGAGCCACAGCGACCCCTTCCCCAAACAGGTAAGTCATCGCACCTGGGAGAAGGGAAAGAAAAAAAATGACACAACTGCGTGTAATTTTAAGATTGATGGCACTTTTAAGTGCAAACCAGGACCAGGATCCAAATGCCTTTCAAGGGGGCGGCTATAATGTCACCCTGCTTGCTAGGAATTAATTTGTGATCGTTTCTGCAACCCGAAACTTAAAACACCACGGAAGACAATTTAGCTGCACTGTGTCGCAAACCATCCCCGCAAAAGAAAATTTCCTCTGATGCCTGGTTTCCCAAAACCACACACAATAGCAAGCCACAATCACTGGGCCATTGTTTTTACTTTTGTTTATTCTCTTCTTAGCTCTGCCAGCTTTTGAAATTTAGGACTATCGAGGCTGGTAATCTTTAACAAGTACACCGTGAGCAGCTGCTGGTTCCTTTATGGGCTCTGCCTACAGGACTCCGTGCCTTTTCAGAATCAATGGAGCAATTGTTACCTTCTGATCTATAACACCCCGGATAATTCTTTAGGGTCTGGGTACCGAAACTCCTGGGAAAACAGGCACACAAAGACCTGCCCAAACCCCTACCTCGCCTGCCCTCCCCAAATCTTTGAACCATTCCATGTAAACACCGAATCAAAGGAGAAATGAGGAGGCTGAAGACGCCCCTTGGGAGGCGTGCGTGGCGTCTCCACGTCAGCTTAAAAGAAGAAAAAACCCCACGGTTTCTAAACATAGGGGACAGCAATTTGTTTCTATTTTTTGGAAAAAAAAATTTAATCTCATCAACGTTTCCTTCATCTGCCTATTAATGTACACAGTTCCAGAAACAAAATCAACTGAGTAGAAAAGGGTATCAAGTCTCCAGACACACGCTGCAACCGTTTCACACGTTATATTTAATTTTTCGACCTCGGAGAAGGCTTCTTCCACCCTGCAGCCGTGGCAGGACACCCAGTGCAGGATAAACGGCACATTGCGGTCTCAGGGCGGGCGGGGTCGTGGCGACAGTCACAGAGCAGGCCACCCTGCGCCCCGGGGCAGCTCCGGGGAGGCACACACGGGGCCTGCAGCCTTCACCGCCTTTAACCAGGAGAAGGCCAAGCACTCATGCCACTGGTCTCAGGGACAAAGTGGAGACAAATCCTGGCAGAAGACTCAGCTCATGTGACCCGGGCGGGTCCTGGGCAAGGGCACTGAACAGAACAGCAGCTGGAGGGCGTGAGATCACCCGAGTCGTCTCCTCCAGTCTCCCCAGGCCTCATCTCAGAGCCGCGGAGCCGTGGGGGGCAGGTGACACAGGGGACAGAAGGAGCCCCTGGAATCGCGCAGAGCAGAGCCAAGGGCCCACTCGGCTCTCCGAGCAGAATCCCACTGGCGAAGGGAGGGCGGGAAAACCGTCGGCTGCGTCTTCACGTCAGTGATACAGAGGCTGTACTCAACTGGCCCTACGCGGAAAAGGGCCAGAAAAAAAGGAAGGACAATCTAGGGACCTGATAAAAACACAGGCCACGCTGGTGGTGACAAAACGTAAGAACACATCACCTCTAACAGTTAAAGAATGCAGTACGGGAATGTTTGGGGTAGGTGACTTTTACAAAGAGTGAGTCAGGAGGCATCTGAGATCTGGCGCAAGAGAGGAGGGTCTCGAAGATCCCAAAGGTGGTGCTGCAGGCAGAACACAGCTCTCTCTCTCCCGGGTGGTGCTGGTAAAACTGGGCAGACTTCTCCCCATTGCCGGGCTGCGTACCTTCGGAGAAATGTGCATGTGTGTGTGCGCGTTCGCGGGGGGATAAGCACACAGAAAGACCGGTGATTACACTCAGGTTCCCCAGCGTGGCTGCCGCCCGGGGCCGGTCAGATGCCAGGGCCCCAGCGTGTCCAGGGCCGGGCCGGCCAGGAGGTCCCGTGGGCCGCTTGGTGAAGACCCCACGCTGAGAGGATCTGGGGACGTGGACGCGCGGGAGCGACCGCGTCCTCCCGTCACCGCACGGCCGGGCGCCGGGGGCCAGGACACGCCTCCTGCCGCGGCAGAGGCACCTGCGGGCTGCCGGGAGCGCAGGACGCCTCTGGTCACGACAGCGTTCAGAAGCCAACACCACGCTTGTCACCGCCGTCACCAGACACCGATCTAAAGCAGCAGGGCTGGGAAGCGGACCCGTGCTGAGCCGCGTGGAAGGGCCGAGGGCCGGGCCTCCGGGGTCCAACGCAGGGGACCGGACGTCGGCCGCGCCGCCGCTGAAGCGGGCCTCTGCAGATCCAGACCCTCTCCTACCCTCTCCACGGGGCGATGGTCTGAGGCCAGAACGACGGTCTCTGAATAATACTTTGCTTAAAACCAGGGCTCGGGGGGCAGGGTCTGTAGTGGGAAATGGTCTCGTCCGCCCTGCCCAGGTTCTGTCCCCGACCCACTGATCTCTCGGAAGAGACGGCTTTACACCGTGGAGGACGCCTAGGGTTTGGGGTCAGAAACACAGATCCTAGCCCCGGCTCAGCCTCTGAGGGCCGCCCTGGGGCTCCCGCCAAGAAAGAAGTGTCCCGTATGGGTGACCGGTTCCAGGCCACCGACGGGCCACATCCGCTAGTGCCCAGTGAGAGTTCAAGGACGGACTGTGGCCCCCTCCTCTCTCCCCTCCCTGCACCCAGCCCCGAGGTGCCTGGGGGCCGAGCTCCACGAGGTCCTCACCCTGGGCGAGGGCTGCAGGCCGCTGACCAGGAAAGCGCTTTGCCTGGATGGAGCCTGGGGTTCTGACGGTAAAAGGTCCACGTTCTTTCCGACCGTCCTTCATGTGTGTCCTCACGTGTGGCCCTCCCTCTTCTCCAGGGTAGAAAAGTGGCCGCTAGCATAGACTTTGGGCATTTCTGGGTCCTCTGAGCAAAGACCATTTAATATCCCCCGATCCCGTCGTCACTTCTTCTTGAACATCCAGTTCCAACGAACCCACTTTCAACCCCTCTCCAGGGTCTTGCTGTGCCGTGAACTCACGCAGGTGCTTGGCCACCGAGGGGACAGCAGGCGGGGCGGCTGTCATCCCTCCTCGGGGCAGCGGTGCCACCGGCTCCCAGAGCATCGCCACCTGCACACGGCCGCACGTGTGCAATTATTTGAGTAGTCTGCCTTTTTTAAACAGTGAGTAGGAAACAGAAAAATGGAAGCACTGATAACCAGCGATTCAAAAAAAACACTCAGGTGTCAGAATTCAGTAAAATTAAGAAGATGGAAAAGTGAGTTTTTCATCTCATCTGGACACTCCCTGGAACTCAGTCAGTCACTCGTGGGCACAGCTATGAAGAAAAGAAAAAAAATTAAAGAGTATATTTAAAAATGCCAGAGACAGATGCTTGGAAGATGATGTCGGAAGGGGAGATGTAATGAAGAATTTGGTAAATTAGAAAAACCTCTCTGGGAACGGACTCTGTCTCACCAATTGCCTTTGACGTGTGAGGAGACACACCCGCACCGTTCGCTGACTTTGCAGAAATGGCACCCGAGGGGTTCCCAGCAGCAGCAGGTCGGGGAAGCGGCCCTTCCGGCGCCCTGGGCACAGCGGGGGCTCGGGACGGGGGCTGCTGTTAGAACTCACGAGGCTGCAGAGTCAGAGACCGTCTCACCGTCCTCGCGTCCCCATCACCCGGCTCTGTCCCGGGAGGTGACGGACCCTCACGAGGGCTTCACGAACAAGGAAGCGTCCTGTGCGCCTGCCGCCCTCAGGGCAGCCTGATATGGGACGGGAGGCCTTGGGTCCTGAGGAGCCAGGGTCCTTCTCTGTGGTCGCTCTGGCGGTTCTGTCCGTATCCTGGCCCCAGTCTGGTCGTCAGCACTGCTGCCAATTCCAAACGCTTGACTTCTGCTTCTCACGCTGCCAAGCTGGCCGGTCCCGTCCCCACGTCCAGAAGCCGGCCCTGACCCTCCGGACGCTCCCACCACGGGCGACAACGGACCCAGTACGTCTTGGCTATCCTGAGAACGTGACATCATTTAATTTTGTGTCTTTAAGTGCACACACACACATACATACGCACACACTTGTTTTAGTGATGGGTACACACCGTTGGGTGCAATCCGACCTCAACTTGGCCATGAACTGTATCTGGCCTTTTCTGACCTGGCTACCTTGTGACATCTTGGAGCTGAACACCTCTCAGCTGGTCCAGAGGATCAGGGATCACCCATCACTTGTTTCACAAGTTCTTCTGCCACTGTGCACAGGACACAAGAGCAAGCTCTTCAACCTCCTCCCCTCACAGAATTAGCTGGGAAAAAAAAACCGCCCCCGGGGCTTCCCTGGTGGCGCAGTGGTTGGGAGTCCGCCTGCCGACGCGGGGGACGCGGGTTCGCGCCCCGGTCCGGGAGGATCCCACGTGCCGCGGAGCAGCTGGGCCCGTGAGCCGTGGCCGCCGGGCCTGCGCGTCCGGAGCCTGCGCTCCGCGACGGGAGGGGCCGCGGCGGTGAGAGGCCCGCGTAACGGAAAAAAAAACACAACAAAAAAACCAAACAACAACAGCAACAACAAAAAACCCTCCCTGCCATGAATAGTCTGATGTCTGAATTAGATAGATGTAATACCAGTTTTGCTTCTCTTATTAGATGTTTAACATTTTAACTGTTACTTGTGAGATGTACAGGACAATATGCTCATAATTCCACTCTGAATAAAAGATTAAAAAGTCTCAACTTATGAAAAAAGTGCTAGAAATAATGTTCACGTCCTAGTCCAGCAGAGGTACTTATCACCTAAAATCCACACCGGGAGACTTCCCTGCTGGTTCAGTGGGTAAGGCTCCACACTCCCGAGGCAGGGGGCCCGGGTTCGATACCTAGTCGGGGAACTAGATCCTGCATGCACGCGGCAACTAGGACCCGGGGCAGCCAAAACAAATAAATAAATAATTAAAATAAATAAATAGAATAAAATCCACACCAGGAAAAGCCTGGTTTCCTTCCCACCACGTCGCCTACGCTTGCTGTGATCGCACTCAAAGTCTTGGGAAAGGTTTCACATTTTAAACAGGATACTTGCCAGGTTGATGGAAGACACAGAGGGCACATGTCACTGAGATTTTTCCACTGAAACCTAACATATTAAATCCAAAGCATTCCTGCCAGCCGACCAGGGACTCTGAGATCTAGACATCTCCCGGGGTGACAGGCAACAGACCTGCTTATAATTAGCTTTCCAGTAAATGGAATTGGCATAGACGCAGCGTTAATAAACCATCCTCTCGCTGAACATGCAGGCTCTCTTGTATAATCCGGGGATGAAATGGCTGAATGTAAATTAATTTTTGTGTGTTCATGCTCTCTCGTGACCCGTCGCATCTATACGCCCTAGAGTGCGCCCAGCTGAGATTAACTGGCCATTTACTGTATCGTAAAATTGTCAGCCCCCAAGGGCTGAAACTCAGACAGCTCTTCGCCTTTTCCACTGATTAATTTTTCTAAGATAGAAAAGTCAGTCTTTTTTCCCTTAAGAAATGAAATCAGAATTTTTCTACGTGAAGTAGTCATCTGGAGATGGAAATTCCAACAGGTTGTGAATGTACTGGGGTGGGAAGGGGAAGAAAGGGAGGGCGGAAGGGAGGGAAGGGAAGGGAGGAAAGGGTCTTCTCTGGGGATGAGAGGGCATGAAGATTGGCAACTCGGCTCTGGTCAGAACACCCAGGGCCAAGAGAACCTCAGGGGAAACACCTTTTCGTAAAAATTACCTGACTTTCACCTTCTCCCTACAGGAATCAATGCAACTTCTCCCACCCCAAACAGCTGTACTATTAAGGAAGCTGTCATTGTTCCAGAAACATTAACAAAAAACTTGCACCTCTAACCGGAACTTATTAACTTCCATTTAAATTCGGGAACATGCTTAACTCTATGAAAAGCTTTCAGAAGTCTACATCAAGCTAGGTACTATATATCCCACCTTATTTCAAAGTCAGCTTTCAATTATCCATAAAATGTCTCAAGACAAACTAAATATAACATAAGAAAACGAGGCAAAAGGTAAATGAGGACGACAGGACCAGATGGACGCAGCAATCTGACTAACATGCTGTGAGGTCCTTGCTGGGGGGCGAGGGGAGGTGCAAATCTGTCTCTAAGCAGCTGAGCAGACAGAAACCGAATCTTCACAACACATATAAAGTCCACAACCTGAAAACAAACCAGCGCGGAGAAGCCTCCCTATTCCCGGTACAGACGGTGGAGAAAACCCCAGCAATGAGGCAGACGGAGCCCCAGGCTCTGAGGAAACCAGCGGGCATGCTGCACCCGCCGTGCCCCTCCGCAGAGGCTGACGCTCTGCACGGGCACCTCCCTGAGCTCCAGGCAGTGCGGCCTCCCCGAAGCAGATACGATGACTGTCACGTCCTAGGCGAGGACCAGAGGCTCAGAGAGGCTGAGCGACCTCACTGCCGTCTCACAAAGGAGAGGCTGGGCCGGACCCCCATCACTGACCACACTGTTTCCTCTGAGAGCATCACACCTGGCAGAGATTCTGTAAAGCAAGCTAAGGGCTGGGGTCCACTGGGGAGAAGGGATTTAGTGATCTTTGCTATCCTCATTCAACTCAGCACTGGAAGAAACAGTCTGAAAGTGGAGCGAGGCAGCGTCCTGGACGAGAGAGCCTGGTTCCTAGCAGTTCCCCTGCAGGTTTAGGAAACATGGATTTAAGCCACTGTGTCGCTGCTTCCCGAGGTCGAATTTCTTGTCTCTTCCTTTTCAATCTTCTCCCCACAGAGTTCTTCTTTGTATCAGCTTCCCTCCAGCGCCCTTGCTCTTCCTGTTAATTTCCCCGTTAGGCTGTCTGAAAGCACTCAGCGGTTTTGTTCAGACTCTGTCTGCAGGCTGCGGGGCTTTCTGGAGAATCACACATCTGATAACCTCCAGGGAGGCCAGTCACACAGACCAACAGAAGACCAGGAACCCAGAAGGGGAACTGTAATCGGAGACAGGAATCCACGCGTCGCGTGACCCGAGGCAAACCATAGGCCTCTAGGATCCCCAGCTCCCTCAGGACTTCGATAAATACGCCTGGTCTAGAAACCCAAAAGAAGCAAAGGTTAAGCCTTGGAAAATCAGGCTGACCTTTAATGAAAGTTAAAACTACTTCACGGAGCTCTTCCTGTAGCCTCAGGCCACCCACCCTGGCCATTAAAATAAACTGCTGGCTACCGGCCTGAGACTTGGTGATTTTTTTGCTAAAACGAATAGAGAGAGAGAGAG
The DNA here is from genome assembly GCF_002837175.3 of Physeter macrocephalus. Classification (NCBI taxonomy): domain Eukaryota; kingdom Metazoa; phylum Chordata; class Mammalia; order Artiodactyla; family Physeteridae; genus Physeter; species Physeter macrocephalus. The sequence goes on along the minus strand of NC_041222.1, from coordinate 106,636,248 downwards.
AGAGAGAGAGAATGAGAGATGGAGACCCCACCCTCACCAAGCATCGTGAGCTGTGGTGTCAGGAGGGCGGCAGCCAGACCACCGGGCTGCGTACCTGTGAGCGGCAGGCACGGGGGTCCGGCGTGAGGCGGTGGCGCACACTACAAAAAACTTGCACCTCTAACCGGAACTTATTAACTTCCATTTAAATTCGGGAACATGCTTAACTCTATGAAAAGCTTTCAGAAGTCTACATCAAGCTAGGTACTATATATCCCACCTTATTTCAAAGTCAGCTTTCAATTATCCATAAAATGTCTCAAGACAAAATAAATATAACATAAGAAAACGAGGCAAAAGGTAAATGAGGACGACAGGACCAGATGGACGCAGCAATCTGACTAACATGCTGTGAGGTCCTTGCTGGGGGGCGAGGGGAGGTGCAAATCTGTCTCTAAGCAGCTGAGCAGACAGAAACCGAATCTTCACAACACATATAAAGTCCACAACCTGAAAACAAACCAGCGCAGAGAAGCCTCCCTATTCCCGGTACAGACGGTGGAGAAAACCCCAGCAATGAGGCAGACGGAGCCCCAGGCTCTGAGGAAACCAGCGGGCATGCTGCACCCGCCGTGCCCCTCCGCAGAGGCTGACGCTCTGCACGGGCACCTCCCTGAGCTCCAGGCAGTGCGGCCTCCCCGAAGCAGATACGATGACTGTCACGTCCTAGGCGAGGACCAGAGGCTCAGAGAGGCTGAGCGACCTCACTGCCGTCTCACAAAGGAGAGGCTGGGCCGGACCCCCATCACTGACCACACTGTTTCCTCTGAGAGCATCACACCTGGCAGAGATTCTGTAAAGCAAGCTAAGGGCTGGGGTCCACTGGGGAGAAGGGATTTAGTGATCTTTGCTATCCTCATTCAACTCAGCACTGGAAGAAACAGTCTGAAAGTGGAGCGAGGCAGCGTCCTGGACGAGAGAGCCTGGTTCCTAGCAGTTCCCCTGCAGGTTTAGGAAACATGGATTTAAGCCACTGTGTCGCTGCTTCCCGAGGTCGAATTTCTTGTCTCTTCCTTTTCAATCTTCTCCCCACAGAGTTCTTCTTTGTATCAGCTTCCCTCCAGCGCCCTTGCTCTTCCTGTTAATTTCCCCGTTAGGCTGTCTGAAAGCACTCAGCGGTTTTGTTCAGACTCTGTCTGCAGGCTGCGGGGCTTTCTGGAGAATCACACATCTGATAACCTCCAGGGAGGCCAGTCACACAGACCAACAGAAGACCAGGAACCCAGAAGGGGAACTGTAATCGGAGACAGGAATCCACGCGTCGCGTGACCCGAGGCAAACCATAGGCCTCTAGGATCCCCAGCTCCCTCAGGACTTCGATAAATACGCCTGGTCTAGAAACCCAAAAGAAGCAAAGGTTAAGCCTTGGAAAATCAGGCTGACCTTTAATGAAAGTTAAAACTACTTCACGGAGCTCTTCCTGTAGCCTCAGGCCACCCACCCTGGCCATTAAAATAAACTGCTGGCTACCGGCCTGAGACTTGGTGATTTTTTTGCTAAAACGAATAGAGAGAGAGAGAGAGAGAGAGAGAATGAGAGATGGAGACCCCACCCTCACCAAGCATCGTGAGCTGTGGTGTCAGGAGGGCGGCAGCCAGACCACCGGGCTGCGTACCTGTGAGCGGCAGGCACGGGGGTCCGGCGTGAGGCGGTGGCGCACACTCACCGAAAGGGCGGCCGGGTAGGGGGCCTCGGGCGGGACCGTGGACGAGGGGCCCGTGGTCACCGGGCTGCTCGGGGGTGGGGTCACAATCAACCCGGTGGTGCTTATGTGGACCTGCCAAGGAAAAAAGAGTGAATGAAAGAGGACGCACGCACAACACATGAGACCAGCTAAGCCCCGGGCACCGAGTCACAGCTAAACATCCAGGACCCGCAGCTCCCATCACTGGGGGAAGGCAGAATCCCCTTCCGGTTACCCCGCCCAAACGCACCGAGGCCCTAAGGTGTGTCAGATGCCAGGGAGCCACGTGACAAACACTGGTCACGACGACGTTTCGCGTACAGAATCCACGGCTGCTGGCCTTCCCGACGGCCGCTGCCTCACGTGAGCGCTGCTGAGACCGGCCTGGCCTGCAACTAGCCCACTCACACCTTCCCAAGGGTCCTGTGCCGGTGGGCTGTCCTGAACGCTCACCAGTCCACCAGCTCGTTACATCTACACGACATGCTTAAGGCATCGTGCCATCGTCAGGATCATTTCTCATGACTTGGGCCCTTCCATGGGGAGGCAGAATTAAAATGCAGCTGCCCGGACTGTCCATCGCAGGCAATTATTTACAAAACCTTTCAGGGAACAGGGTCAAGCCAAACTAGCTGTTTTCAAAGGTGTCTTATCGGGACTTCCCTGGCGGTCCAGCGCTTAAGACTTTGCCTTCCAATGCAGGGGGTGCGGGTTCGATCCCTGGTCGGGGAGCTAGGATCTCACGAGCCTCGGGTCCAAAAAACCAAAAACATAAAAAGCAGAAGCAATACTGTAACAAATTCAATAAAGGCGAAAAAAAAAAAAAAAAAAAAAAGGTCCACATCAAAAAAAAAAGAAAAGTCTTTAAAGAAAAAAACAAAAACGGTGTGTTATCCACACCACTACCCAAGATTAACTGACTAGAAAGAAACAGTTATTCAGGTCATTTCATCGCAGCTGTTCGGCCACCTGATCAGTTTGGCTCTCCCGCTGCACCCCGGGACCGAGGGCGTGGGTTCCCGCACAAACGGGAAGTCTTTCCTCCACTATTAAAGGAACGTGGCTGGCTGCTACCTTGTCTCCCCAGGAAACAACGTTCCACCAAAATTGCTGGGCTTTTTGTAACAAAAACTTAACCCCAAACCTAGTTTCCTCAATCCCAATAATTAGGAAAAAGATTATCAGGACAAAGAGAGGCTCGGAGATCAGTTCCCAGACGGCCTGAAGGACTTTCATTTCCTGCCAGGCAAGGACAACCAGCATCCTAGCACACAGCCGATTTTCACAGGTCAAGTCTGAGCTACGTGGAATCCACGTCCTTGTAAAGCTACACCTGTACCTGGCAGCTCATACACTGACTGAACCTAAGCAGAGCCGAGGGGCACCTCCACGAAGGCTCCCCGCCAAACCTCAGTTTCGGTCTCTCCTGTGAACCAAAGTCTGTTTCCACTCAATTTCTAATGAGACGCACATGGATTTCTCCTCCTAGGATAAAACCTAGTGGCCTCTGGCTATCCTATTCAAGAAACCTGTTTGTGTACGTACTCTGACGCAAGTTGGCATCACAGAAAAGACGAGTCTTTCTTCGAAGATACACGAGGCTCCGTTCAAAGTGCACGCTGTTACCTAGGAACCTTCGGGGTGGGAAAAACTCACCAAAACTCAGCTTCCAGGGCCTGACCCTACAAGCCGCGGAGGAAGTCCTCACTAGTGTCTGACGTCTCTCCAAGAGCCCCAGACCGGGAGGCAGGGTGATGAGCTCGAACGAGCCCGTGAACTTGGACAGTCACGCTGTGAGGGCGTGGGGTAGACCACAGGCCACCTGGGGTCTCTGCCCGCACGGCCCTGGATGTGGAGGACCCTGCAGGCCCCAGTTCCACGCGGGTAACGGAAGAGACAGAGTCACCAAAGGATGACTAAAGGCAGAAGTAAGCGGCAGGAGAGACCGGGCCGAGCGGGGCGGGTCCAGGACGAGCGCCCTGGGCAGGTGGGGCAGCCTGGCTGTCTACTGTGCTCACTCCTTCCCGTGGGGCTGCACGCTGGCTTGGCTTCCTCCCCGGGAAAGGGCTACGTGGAGAGCAGGGAAGGCAAAGAGGAAGGAGTGGCTGGGCCTTCTCGCTTCCCCTGAAGCTGCCGGCAACACAAAAATGCTACAAAGCACTGAACGTCATGAATCACTCCTGCAGCTGGCAGAGGGCACAAAACATCGAGGGTGCGGCCAGAGGAGCAGACAGACGCCTAGCTGCTGTGACACCACGTGCTTTACAGACGCCCGTCACAGACATCTGTGCACACCTGTGCTGGGGGCCTGCCTGACAGCACAGCCTACAAACCACCTTCCAGTTCTCGCGTTTGACGGTGCCAGAGTCACGAAGACGACAGCAAGCAAGCTGTCTGCTCCCTTCTGTCCTGCAGGATTTCGACGTGACAGTGCGATCTCTAAGTGCCATCCGGAAACACGAGGACGAGCCCGGACAGGGGCTCCGGACAGGGGAGCTGACCCGGAGGCGACATCACAGTGGCCTGACCCCCTCCACGCGGCTTTCGCTCTGGTGCGAGAGGATGAACGTTCACTGCTGCAGGCCCCGTGCTTTGGATTTTCTCATCAGAGCAACCAAACCGCGTGAAGCCAAAGCAAGAAGGACACGAGGCCCAAAGCAGGAGACACATCCAGCCTAGGGCCCGTCCCATCCACAGCAGGTCCGTCCTGGGTTGGGCTGGGCTGGTCCTGCTTCACCGTGGCCCGCAGTGCCCGGTGATGGGCCCAGGACCCGGGGCCGGCTGTGCGTGCCGGAGCCGAGGCTGGAGAACCCAGGCAGCGCTGCAAACCTCTCCCGTCTCTTCTAGAAATAACTTCTCCCTGAGGCAGCATGTTAGCACTGAGAACAGAACCTGTTAGAACACGGGGAGGCTGTCTTCATGGAAACAGAGAGGAGCCCGTTTCCTCAGCTACTGCGCCCAAGTCACAAACAGCGCCGCCCTCCCGTGCCCACGCCCGGCGCCATGCCCGACACCGGGGTCTCTGGGACAGACGCTGGGTGACCCGCCTTCCCCTACACCTTCTCCACGGCCACAGACGGCTGTCCACACCTCCAAGTCTGTGCCCTGCTGAGCCGCTCTGAGTCCCAGCAGAAGCTCATCTTTTATTTCAAGAAAACGTCACCGTGAATGCCGCTAAGGTCACAACGTGAAGAACACAGTCCCGCGACCCGATTTTCCATAGGGAAGAGCCCTCGTCACCAGCCCCTCCGTAGGGGCCTCCCTCAGAGAGGGACCTGCAGCTTTGACCCCTCCAGGGTCACCCGCCTCGTACTCCTTGCTCAGACGTGGAACCGGGTCTATTTCCACAGGCTTGATCCCTTCCTGGTTCCCCTCTACACGCTGTCCAAGCGACTCACTCACTCAGCAAATGTTTATGCTGCTTTACTGTCTGCCTGACGCTTGGGGACAGCAGTGAACAGACAAAGCCCTCTTCCCTCTTCGGCGTGCGTGTGTCCACGTGTGTATCTCCGTGTGCGTGTCCGTGTCCTACTTCCCCTGCAGGGTCATGTGCCACGGCCACAGCACCTAAAGAAACGCTGCTGAGCCACAATCCCATTCAGAAACTACGAGACTCCGCGTGCAGCTGCGGGACGGGGTCAAGTGGCATTTCGATGACCTCGGTAAGAAACGCCAAACGCTGCACTGCACCTTTTTATTCCGTGGTCCAAAACGGGCATGTATCAACCTGTGTAGTATATGTTTGTTTTTGCAAAGCACAGTGGAATGTATAGAAAACCTGCATGAATTTAAAGACGAAACACAAGACTTGAAAGCGCTGTCTCCCGCTGCGGCAGGCTGCTCAGGACGGCTCTCTGGGCTCTGGTGGTAGAGGACACAGCTGTCCTCTGCCCGGGAAACTGCAGCTGCCTGTGACCTGGGTGGCCCCCCCCGGCCCGGGGCTCGGTCTGCCCGCAACGAGGGTCTGACGCACAGAAGCCCATGTCTTCTCCATCCTGGGTACACGGTGCGTGCACGGTGCCCAGAGCATCCGTAAGAAGGCACGCGAGACCCGTTTGCCAGATGAATTAGCAGCGTTCCCAATCATCGTGTGTATTATTTATCAACACAAGAATAACATGTAGCTATGTCTTAAGGCCATGTAAAGTCTTGATGGACTAACGAGTTAAAAAAATAACACGAGGCCAATTTCTAGTTTAAACTAAAGGTTTCTTCCCGTCCTTTCCCTGAACTCTGACTGGGAGCCTAAACAGCACGGTAAGTGACACAGACGCAGGCAGCTGCAAACTCCACACTGTGACCGCGGCACCTCCAGTCTGGGTGGAGATGAGGTTTCAGGGGGCGAGAAGGCTCTGTCCCGCTGAATGGGGGGGCCTGGTGGGGAAAGCACTCAGCATGACTGGAGTCGTCTTGTCATTGCCGCTCTGCCCTTTGGAGGTGACTGAGCCGACCTGGGGACATCCAGGCCGGTTTCCGCCCCCCGCCCCCCGCATTTCCACCCACAAACGCAGAGGGCTTTGCCCTGGGAGAGCTGCTGTCCCCCGAAGGCCGACACCACGGTGGCCCCGGGGCTGGGCAGGGCGGGTACCTGAGAGGGGGCGCTGCACGAGAGCCCGGCCAGCTCGCCGATGCGCGCGGCGGCCGTGGGGTTGCTGGAGCTGATGAGGACGGGGGGGCTGATCTCCATGGAGTGGCGCTGCTGGGTGGCCTGCGACGCCTTGCTGGCCGTGGTCAGGGAGGTGAACGAGTGCCGCTTCTTCGTGTTCTTCTTGGCTTCGGGCTGCCTGGGGGCTGCGCTGCTCGGGGCAGCAGCCGGGGCGCCCTCCCCAGCGCCAACGCCGCCCGCGGGAGGCTGGTCCCACTCGATCAGCTGCTTGGCCGCCGAGTTAAACTGCAAACCAGCAGAGGACAGGAGAAGGTCAGGTGACAGGTATTCTCGACACCCTTGTCTCTAAAGCTGGGCATCGTCACTTTAAAGTTTGCCGGTGCAAGCACGCCTTTTTGCCCACGTGAGGTGTCTTTCCTCTCAGTACGAGGACTGCACCGTCCGTACATCACAGAGAGATGCTAAACCAAGGACAAACGATTCCGGTGCAACACCAGCAAGATTAAGAACATTTTTTCCCCCAAGAATCTTCAGAGTATCTAATGTTAAACGTTGCCAGTAACAAATAAAGATTTATCTCGGCCCCTGAGGAAATGCAGGGAACAGGGGGGAGCAGGGTGTGTGGTCTCAGGGCAGCCTCTACTGCTTGGTAACAGCTGGGCTCCGCTCAGAGCCGGACCTGCAGGGCAGCTGCCACCGGCGACTGCCGGCAAGACCTCCGCCGTGAACCTGGCACGCTTCCCCGGGAGCTCCCGCCCCCGCCTCCCCGTCCTGGGGGCCCTCACGGAAGTGTGGGCAGACACTCCCGATTACTTCTGTCATGTCCTGTGCCCGCGATTCTCCTGAGCTTAAATTTTGAAGTATAGCACGTTGAGACCTGAAATCCAAGTCCTGCTGCCAGTGAGCCCGGCCTGTTTGAAAAGTTGTCTGAGGGTAAAGTCAGGGCCCGACGGCTCGTCAAAAGCTGCCCACGGGGTTGGGAACGCCAGCAAGAAAGAACACAGGGTGTTTCTGTTCCCTACGGTCAAACACAACGTTTCTAGAAAGGCTGCATGACAAGCAGCCGCGTATGTACTTACCCAGATAGTACAGTAACGGGAAACATCGGGCATAGTTTAACCTCTTAACCATGAAGGTGAAAAACAATCAGCTCCTCAAAGAGAACTGGGGAAACAGTAAGGATAGTGTGGATTTTCCCATCCCAGCACTGTGCACATGCCTCGTTCATCAAATGCTCTTTTCGCACCTAACTGGTCTAGAACTGTATCTCCCCAACCGTGGACGAGGACGTCCTTCCAGAAGGATGGAAATCCTGTCGCGGTACTGAAAGCTATGAACTTGCTCTGGCACCAGCGGCTCAGGAGGTTGGTGACTGAGCCCTGAAGCCAGTGCTTCCAGATGAAAACCGACTAAGAGGGTTCCTGCAGCCTCCTGGGGACCCGCCGTCACGTGGCCTGACAGCTTTTCTATCCCAAGCCTACCCCTCCTTCAGACCGCAGGGGTTCTATCCACGTAAAAACTTTCAAGACTCGCAGGCAGTAACGCCCCAGCAATGCCGGGCGATGCCCGAGTGCCAGGGGAGGGGAATCATGACCCCAGCGGGTGTTGGGGACGAAGGCTGGGCTGCTGGGAAGGGGCGGCATTTGGCCCGGAGACCCCGTATTCACAATGCCGCCTTGGTCCCAAGAGAATCCTATGCCCAAGGCCGCAAGGCCACGGCTCTGTTTTCATGGCAGGAGTGGCCCAGACCTCAGGACAGAGCAGCAGACTGTGTGGGGCGAGGGTCCTTGTTCCTGCACAGGCTGGGAACCAGGGTCTGAAACTGGAGCAGACAGACCAGTCCCTTCATTCCCCTCACCCCAAACCCATCACCCAGCGAGACGGAAGACCAGGACTGCGGTGCCAGAGCTCAGGGGTCTGGGCAGGCCTCCTTCCAGGGTGAGCTCACCCTGACAGGAGAGCAAGGAGCCGGCGGCTTTTCGTGGCATTTCGAGGAACTCTGTATGCACTCCGGTGTGGCTTTCTTTCCACGACCTTCTCTAGCCACACCACCTAAGTTCACCGTCCACCCACAGAACAAATCTGTGCCCGAAAACACCTTCCTCCCAGCCCTGGGTGACGAGTAGCTGGTAAGACGCAGGGTGGATACCAGGTAGTTCAGTAGCCTGGAGCAGAAACCAGGGGCCAGCAGGGTTTGTTGATCTTAAAACTGTAAATGTCCCTTTTTGGGAAACCCTGAAATTTAGAAGGAATTAGTCTTTGAGAGCTATCGGAAGCATAAAGGAACACGAGCAAGGAAATACTGACATAATTATAGTAATAACAAGGCAATTTAAGAAACATCAAGATATTTTCTGGGTGTGCAGCTGGCCTCTTTGCTAAAGAGAATACAGTCTTTTTAAAATCCAGTACTTAAATTTTTCTAAAAGAGAGCAAAAAAATTTAACGAGAACTAAGTTGAACAGTCGCCGTTTTATATACAGCTTTGCAGAGGAATCAGCCTCTAGGCTCTGAGCCTCAGAGCCCACACACAGGAGGTCTGTGCAGAGGGACCTTTTCTAACTCATGACCCACTAGGTCATGAAGGTCATGTCTGCTCCTCGACATGATGGTTTTTCAATAGAAGGCAAGTAAGAGTTTAAAATATATATTACAAAAGTAATACACGTCCATTCCTTTAAACAGGAAATAGTGTAGATTTATGGTGAGTAAAAAGTGACGGGCCAAAAAAAAAAAAAAGAAAAAAAAATCATTCTTTAATATACTATGTATGCGTGTATGTATATGAATGTGTATATATCTCCATCAAGTTAGAAACATTGTTCCAATTTGTTTTTTAACTTGATATGTTTGTCATATATACATTTTTCTTGGATGTGCAAATTTATTCACCTTTTCCATTATGGCATCTCAAGCTAACATCAGGCTTTAAAAATCTTTTTTCTACAATCATTTTAAAAAATAAAATCACTTTTCTCCTAGTATATTTATGGTTCCTCCCTCTGTCCGTCTGTGTCTTTGAACCATGAGGATGTATGGTTTTGTGTAAAGACTGAAGCAGAGACAGTGCGTTCTTTCTTCCAGTGGCCCAGCAGCTTATATAGCATCCATCCTCTCCTGCCAGCTCTGAAAAGCCACCTTCACAAGCCAGGGTGAAAGGGAGAACCCACTGCTGCACTGCCAGGCCCAGTCCCTAGTCTCCAGAGACGATGCTACTGGGTGGAAGTTCATGCCACCACCCCTTCAAAGTCGAAATGAGTGTCTGCCTCACGTTACAGCCCTCTGCAAACTGTTTTTTCACAACGGGCAATGGGGAATTGGCTTTTCCATCAGTTTTCCATTCTTCCCTGCAATTTGGGTAACAAGCCTTTTGTTTTTGGATGATCTAAATACAAAAGCAAGCTTAGTCTTCATTCATAAAAGGAGACTTCCCCACAGCAGAGGAATAAACCGAGAGACTGAAGGGAGGGTGACACAAGAGGGAGGAGATATGGGAACATATGTATATGTATGACTGATTCACTTTGTTGTAAAGCAGAAACTAACACACCATTGTAAAACAGTTATACTCCAATAAAGATGTTAAAAAAATAAACAATAAAAAAATAAAAATAAAAATTTAAAAAAATAAATAAATTTTTTAAAAAAAGTCTCTTTTATGGATCCAGAAGCCTCCCCCAGGTAGCAGCTCCATCTAGGCGTCTGTAGAGACGTGCTGAACGAATAAAGACGTGCTGGCCTCTCAGAACCACCGCGGGAAGGGAGCACTGCCTCAAGACCAGCACTGTCCCACCAAAGTAGAACAAGAGCCACAAGTGTAATGTGAAATTTTCCAGTAGCCACATTTTAAAACATAAAAAGCAGCAGGTAAAATTAATAACGTATCTTAGTGAACATACGGAAGACGTTATCCCTTTGGCATGTAATGAGTATAAAGTTACGGAGACAGGTACGCCCCTTGTTTGGTATGAGTTTTGCCATCCACTGGGCACTGGCCACTCGCCTGCATCCCGGCCGGGACAGGGCACAGCGAGAGTGTCCCCGGAGGCGCGTCAGGAGCTCACGGCGGGGGGCGGGGGGGGGGGCGTCTCCCGAGGTTTCCGGGTTTCTGACTATGAAATGTACGGGATGAGGGGAGGGCGCGCGCCATCGAAAGCCTGACAGAATTCGGCTTCGGGGGAGCCGAGGAAAGGACCATCCGCGCCTGGAGGTGGAAGGCCCAGGGGGTCTCAGGCCCCCACCCTAACCGGCTGAGGAACAGCGGGGGACAGTCGAATGCCCCGGCTTCAGGTTTAGACACCAGGACGGGAACCTCTGTCCTGTGCACGCAGCGGGCACGGGGAAAGCGCCTGTCACCTGCTATGCGCCACACGATGTGCTTTCCTCTCACCGGCACCGGAGGCCCAGCCTGCCCTTCCCTTGCCCCGTCGCCTGGGGGGATGCGGGTGCGCCGCTCCTGTTTCTCAGACGTCACACGAGGCTGGAGTCGGCGATCTAGAAAGTCTTCGGCCCATACAAGGGACAAATGCCTTTTCTCAACACCCTTCACAGTAGGCAGAGGCCGAGACCTCGGGTCCACGGTGACCAGAGTTGAAGCTCAGGGAGACCTTCCCTCGCCCCTACTTTCTCCGAGCGACTGTTAGAAGCGGGGCACAGAGCCAGGCGGGGGGAGAGAAACATCCCCTAGACTCGGGAGAGAAGAGGACCAGGGAAGCGGCACCTGGCTTTCTAGCAGTAATCGGGGGCTGTGCCGCCATGTGTCTGCAGAGCTGGGGCAGGCGAGGTCAGGGGACGCCAGCAGCAACCTAGGGAGGTTCTCCCTCTCTCCCTCCCTCCCTCCCTCTCCCTCTCCCTCACCCCCGCTCTCTGCAGCTGCTGCCAGTGTCAGCTGATTCTTTTTTAAAGGAAAGCTAGACATTTAAGCCTATGTAAAATCTCCTGATTTTCCATCTGAACAACTAATTAAAACAAAAGCACCCTGCAAGCCAAGCGTGGAAGTCCTGCAGGCCATGCCAGCTGGGGGCTCTGACGGGGCAGGAAGCGCGAAGAACACGCAGGGCCAGGAGGGGGCGACGGCGCCCAGGACCTGCGGCGGCGAGGACGAGACCAGGGAGGCCGGGGGTGGGGCGGGGCCGGGGATTTTGCAGGGAAAGGAAGAAGCAAGCATCATGGCAGGGGTCACCGTCGCCGGGAGGGTAAAGCACGACAGCAGCTAGCCGGCAGCCAGGAGGGCGATGTCTGCGGGGACTGAGCGAGTGACCCTGGGGATGCTGGCGGGAGAGGAGGAGGGAGGTGGCACCGTCACTGAGGGGGTGCAGACAGTGTACAGCCCAGGAACGCTGGCCCTCCTGCAACAGGAAGGGGAGCCTGGGCGAGCAAACACTGGAAGTGGAAACCAGGAAAGGAGCGCGGACGCAGCCCTGTCTGGGGGAGCAGGTGCGGAGGGACAGCCCTGACCCCAGGACGACAGAGACGCCAACAGTGACCATGCAGGGAGGGCGGGGGGAGCTGGACCCCGAAGGTCAAGGCCGAAGGGCAGGCCCACCATTACCTCGGCAGCGAAAGACCAATCGCGGTACCCAGGAGAGAGCCCAGTGGATGACTTGAAAACCTGGGCCAGCTCACTTCCCTGTGCTCCTGGATCTGACAAGACACCAGGTTTGCGGTGTGCTTCTGTCTCACCAAACACACACAGTAAACAAGAAACGTCTGGTAACCTAAAGGATACGTTCAACGACACATTCCATCTTCAAGGACCTCGTGAGTAGATGCAGGAAGAAATATACACACATACATCTCAGGAGGTTAAGAATACGGAACTGCCATTAAATTCTAAGCAACCGGGCTTCCCTGGTGGCGCAGTGGTTGAGAGTCCGCCCGCCGATGCAGGGGACACGGTGAGAGGCCCGCGTACCGCAAAAAAAAAAAAAAAAAAAAAAAGAAAATTCTAAGCAACCATTTGTTGATGTGACAGGACACATGGACAGAAATCCCACGTTGATATGTAATCAGTTAATAAACCGGTGAACGAAATTTCGCCCCCCTCCCCTGGAACCCAAAGTGTTGGGGGTAGCGGGTAGGAAACAGAGACCGCCAGGAAGGAACTGGCACAGAACAGGACACGCGGCGACCCCGCACAGGGGTTTGGGACCTTCCTCCCCCTTCCCGCCTGCAGAGATGCTTGCTCGCACACACGTGAGGCCTGGGGGACAGGCCACTCCGCTGTCACCAGGGTAGCTGCTCCACACCACCTCCCGACACTTCCTGAAACACGTCTACTTCGCTACAGGGAAGCTTCTTCCCAGGAGCTTCATCAGGATGCCACAGATGCACACAAATGTGCAGAACACTCACTCTGTCTCTTCCAGGACACAAGACAACCCTTGCGTAAATAAACTGCACCTATTTCACTGCTTCTTTTTTGGGGGGGTGGGGGGGTGGGTGCTGCATTGGGTCTTCGTTGCTGTGCGCGGGCTTTCTCTGGTTGCAGCGAGCGGGGGTTACTCTTCATTGTGGTGCGCAGGCTTCTCATTGCGGTGGCTTCTCTCTGTTGTGGAGCACGGGCTCTAGGCACGCAGGCTTCAGTGGCTGTGGCACACGGGCTCAGCAGTTGTGGCTCACGGGCTTAGTTGCTCTATGGCACGTGTGATCTTCCCGGTCCACGGATCGA